>NC_086003.1:27991527-28204027 GCF_030014385.1 Trichomycterus rosablanca | reverse complement strand
ACAGTATACAGTCTGAGCAATTGAGGGTTAAGGGCCTTGCTCAAGGGCCCAACAGTGGCAACCTGGCAGTGGTGGGGATTTTACCAGCGTTCTTCTGATTATTAGTCCAGTACCTTAACCTCTAGGCTACAGCTGCCCACATCTTAACCTCATTGAACACCTTCGGGATGAATTGGAATGTTGATTGTGAGCCAGGCCTTCTTGTTTAACATCAGGGCTTTAATTTACCAAACTCTTGACAAATTCCCAAAATCATATGGAAAGACGTTCCAAAAGAGTAGGAGCTGTTATGGCTGCAAAAGAGAGGTGGGAATTTTATGTTTTTTTTCCACCCATATTAGCACTGGTAGCTGCACTGGACTAATAATCTGACTGATCATTTGTACTGTGGGAGAAAACCGGAGCACCCGGAGGAAACCCACACAGAAAGGACATGGACCGCCCCACCTGGGAATCGAACCCAGGACCTTCTTGCTGTGAGGCGACAGTGCTATCCACAGAACCGGTGTCGGTCTGTGGCCTGGTAGATGGGAAAGACTGATGTAGAGAACTGAGCTGCCAACAGTTTAGGGAATGGAATTTTTTTATTTTGATTTGATCCCCCGGACTGGTTTAAGCCTTGCTGTTCCTACTGTTGGACCCCTGAGCAAGGCCCTTACTTGCTTCTTTGTCTGGGTAAATATCTGCTGTATGTGTGTAGTTAACATCCTTAAAACCCCCTGACTCCCTTTAAGCCAGACAGACCTGAGCGACTCACCTGTACCTAGCATGTGCTCCAGCAGGTTCCGTGAGCAGTGTTGGGCCACCATGCTCCCAGCGTGACCATCATAGACGCCAAAGAACCCCCAGCGAGAGAGCTCTCCACCCAGCTGTGGGTAACAGTTATGGAAGTCCTCCATGTGGGCCCTCCAGCCCTGCATGCTACCCAGGGCGTAGGTGAGGCCCCAGGAGGCACAACCCTCCTCCATGTACTTCTCCAGTACGGGTCGGTCCAGGTAAGGGCTCTGTATGACCCCTTCCTCCTCGGCGGCCTCCTCGCCTTCCGCCGGCTCGCCCCCGCCTCCTCCACGCCCCCCTTTGAAAAAGGAGGTGACCCGCTTCTCGGTCTCCTTGACCAGCTGACGAACGAATGCTGGCATCTCTACACTGCCTTTCTTGGACGTCCTCATGCTGGGTTTGGTTTTTCTCTCTCCAGTATTAATCCCGTTTCTCGGCCTCCGCCTGTGTGCCTGCAGCCGAGGGCCTTCAGATCATAACCACCCGCCTAACAGGATCTTCCTGCCAATCCGGCCATCAGCGAATGATCCGATCCAGGGAATCTAATCTCAATATCAGGATTAATACCAGGCGGTGCGAGTGTACCGGCCGTGCTGCATTCTCCTCCTGTACCGTCCTGTACTGTCCTGCTCCTGCTGTCTCTCAGTGCTCTTCCCTTCCCTCGCTTCTCCCTGAACCTGTTATTTGCCTGTCGTCCTCCTGATTGGCTGAGCTATTTCTGTCCTCCAATCCTGTCCCCATGTCCTCCTCCTTCCCCCTTCTGCACAAATCTCTGCCTTTCACTCTCGCCGGCATCTTTTTATTTTCTTTTCTCTCGTTCTCTTTTGAAGTCTCTCCGTTATTGTGGACGTTTAGTCGACCGTGTGTGTCAGATCTCAGCTTACTTCTAAGAAAAGCAATTAATATTGAATAGACAGCAGAAATTCATATATATTCACCTGCCTGATGAGAAAAACAAAAACACAATGGAAAGATTTTCTTTGTTGTTTTTTCTTTTACAGTGAGCTTTGATTCTATTACCATGTAATAAATACGGTATATAGCAAATGTTTATACTATTAAAATAGGGGTGCAACAAACATAATAATAATAATAATAATAATAATTTATTCATTTATTGTCTGTTTTACCATGGCTTTATCCTGGTCAGGGTTACGGTGAGTGCACTTTATTTGGCGACCATACAGTTAGCCTGACTGCATGTCTTTGTATTGTGAGAGGTAAACCTATGGAAACCCATGCAGACACAGGAAGAACATACAAAACTCCACACAGAGAGGACCCGGGAAGAAAGCTTCAATGGGAATCGAACCCAGGACCTGAGTCCCCATACTGCCCCAATAATAATAATAATAATAATAATAATAATAATAATAATAATAATGATAATAATAATAATATAGTAATAATAATAATGATAATAATAATATTATTAATAATAAGAATAAGAATAACAATAACAATAATAATAATAATGATAATAATATTATTAATAATAATAATAACAACAACAATAATAACAATAATATTAATAACAATAATAATAATAATAATAACAATAATAAGAATAATGATAATAATATTAATAATAATAATAATAATAAAGAAAACAATAATAATAATAAAGAAAACAATAATAATAATAACAATAATAATAATAATAACAATAATAATAATAATAATAATAATAATGATAATAATTATATTATTAATAACAATAACAATAATAACAATAACAATAACAATAATAATAATAATGATAATAATATTAATATTAATAATAACAATAACAATAACAATAATAATAATATTATTATATTATTATTAATAATAACAATAATTATATTATTAATAACAATAACAATAATAATAATAATAGCAATAATAATAATAATAATAATAATAATCATCATCATCATCATCATTATCATCATCAACATATTAGTTATTTATGTAGCATCTTTCATACAACAGTAGTTCAAAGTGTTTTACAAGAAAAAAGGGCCCAAATGTAACAATTTCTTACCAAACTTTTTACATTTTATTCATATGGTTTACTTTATCACTAGTTTATCATCAGTGCAAGTATTAGTGTTTATGCACTTGGTTACATAAGTTGTTCTGAGAGCATCTTAAAAAGTAGTAAGAATTTATGCTAATATTTATGCTAATATCATATCAGTAAATTTATAATGCACCACCAGGAGCGCATTTCAGGATCTGAAAGCACAGAGAGGAAAAGCAACAGGTTTTCTCTGATATTCTCTGTATGATTTGGGTTCTAGAGTTGATGTGAGGGTAAGGAACCTCCCTGGAGCAGAATGTTTTGAATGACGCATCAGAATATGATAAGAATCCGGCCGAGTGTCCAGTGAGGTTTTAATCGGCTATAAAAAGCTATTTAAAGCTACAGACGCTTTATCTGTGTGACTCAGGGGTTCAAACCCACGTTCAAAACACTCACTGTGTCTGAAAATGATGAAAAGTACTTTAATAATTACTCACAGATGATCAGTACACTGTGTATAATACATGAGATGTCTAAAAGTATGTGGACACTCATCTTTGCAATGTGGACATCAGATACTACACATAGTATTATTATTATCAAGTCATTCAGGAGCCTCCTGATCTTTCATGTCAATAAAACTATAATAACAAATTAAATCATACATTATAATAATAAAATAAATAAGCAAACACAAACAAAAATAAATAAATACATTTTAATAAGAAAAGCTGTACAAGTTCAATTTACATTTTCAGCATTTAGCAGACGCTTTTAGCCAAAGTACAGTGACAGTATACTGTCTAAGCAATTGAGGGTTAAGGGTTTTGCACAAGGGCCCAACAGTAGCAACCTGGCAGTGGTGGGGCTTGAACCAGCGACCTTTCGATTACTAGCCCAGTACCTTAATTGCTAGACTACAAGTTCCCACAGATACACTCAAAATCTTTGGGAAAGCCTGACCAGAAGAGTGGTGGCTGTTATAACTGCAAAGATGGACAGGCGGGCTCATAGTTCTGGAATGGAATGGCCAACATGCTCATGATCAGCTGAAGCTTTTTTGTTTCATTTTTATGATTTACCATAACTTTACGTTTTATCCTGGTCAGGGTCACGGTGGGTCCGGTTTCCTCTGAGTCACTGAGCGCAATGTGATAACACAGGGCCCTGAACAGGACGCCATACACATGGTGGCCATACAAATTATGTTCTAGTACTTTTTTTTATTTTGTCCATGATTTTTTACGCGACCCAGACAACACAAACAATGCAGCTTACTCTCTCTGTACAATCTGGTCCCACTGTGGTTTACAAGATGTAACATAAAGCCTCCATAAGGGGGCGTTTACGTGCAAGTTTATTTAATTATTATTATTTTTCTCTGTGGCTCATTTTTTCGGCTCGTGACCCACCTAAGGGTTGCGACCCAGGGTTTTAAAAACCCTGTACTAGAGAACTGAGCTGCTAACAGTTTAGGGAATGTAATTTTTCTTGCATCAGCAACTTTTTAACAGTCGCTCTTGCTAAACTTGGTCTAAAAGAAATCAGTTGGCTTGTTCAAAGCCTTGATTTGATCCCCCGATCCCTAGACCAAAAAGAAAATATAAAGCTTAGATGCTGTTGGAGGACTGATTCCAAATAAATGCCCATGATTCTGTAGAATCAGTGTGACCGGGGAAGGCAGCGTTTGCTCCCGCCCCAGTGTGGCCCAAGCGCTTTATTACATTCCCACATGCAGACGTCTCGGGTTCCTTGAGCTCCGAGTGGCCCTTGAGAGTCTAGTGGGGCGTGGATTTGTACATAACAGCGTGTGCAAATGTGTGTGTGTGTGTGTGTGTGTAAGTGAAGATGGGGTGTCCGAGTGTAGGGGATATAATTAGGTCGGGCCGAGGCTTTACTGCTGACGGAGCTCGAGTGGCCAAAAAAAGCAGCCTGGAGGGTCTGAGGAGCGCCGGGAGGAGTGAAGGTTTGGTGTGGAAACTGCAGAAATGGCCAGTAAAGGTGAGGAACTACTACGTTAACATGACTCAGGAACCAAGGAACCGAATGTACGACAGGTTCTAGAGACTCAGGGTTCTAATAATTCTGATAATAATTGGTAGTGTGGTGATAAGGCTAGTAGCAGGTGAAGGGGTTTCCAGTCAGTTGGACTTCCTTACAGGAGATTGACGGGCCGGACGGCACTAACGGACGACTGATGGCTTACTCCTAGTTTGGACTTTTTTTTCATGCCCAGAAACGGACTCGGTGAGCCCTTATTTAGCTGGTATTGACCATGTTTTAATGTGAAGCAGCCATGTTGGGCTGAATTTATAGGGGCACCAGAAACAGGATCTCATCCCGACACGTGAGATTTAAGAGGGTCATGATAATTCTGTACCAAAGCTTTTCACCTGTGCTTATCAGGGTAAGTTGTGTTTTCTTAGTAAGAGCTGTGTGGATCTGTTACCCTAATGTGAGGAGGTGCAGAGGTCAAAAGTTTACATACACATGGAAGAGACACTTATTGTCCTGCTGGCTTAAGAATATAGAAACAGCACAACTTATATTTGCAGATAGACAGATTAGATAGATAGATAGATAGATAGATAGATAGATAGATAGATAGATAGATAGATAGATAGATAGATAGATAGATAGATAGATAGATAGATAGATAGATAGATAGACAGACAGACAGACAGACAGACAGACAGACAGACAGACAGACAGACAGACAGACAGACAGATAGGTAGATAGATAGATAAATAGATACATAGACAGACAGATAGAAAGACAGACAGATAGATAGACAGATAAACAAACAGACAGATAAATACACAGATAGATAGAAAAGCTTCTTTTGAGTTTGAGTTTGAGTTAGATAGATAAATAGACAGATAGATAGAGAGGTGATAGATAGATAGAGAGATAGATAGATAGATAGATAGATAGATAGATAGATAGATAGATAGATAGATAGATAGATAGATAGATAGATAGATAGATAGATAGATAGATAGACAGACAGACAGACAGACAGACATATAGGTAGACAGTTAGATAGTTTGTTAGATATATACATACATATATACATAGACAGATGACTAGTCTGGCCTGCAGGTGAGTAAGTCTAGTACCTGCGCTTTCCTACTACAAATCTACACTATTGTAGAACATGCATAATGGGGCTTGGCTTTGTCTGGCTGAAACAAGCATGGACATCCCTGAAAACTTCACAGCGTTCAGTCTTGGTTTTCGGACCTGCCCTGTACGGGATTTCTTGGATTCTGTTGATGTTTTAATAATGATGTGGACTGTAGATGGCAAAATCCCTAAATTCCTTGCAGATGAGCGTTGAAGTGAATAAAAAACTTTCAAATTAAGCTTAATATACTGATCCATGGCTATGAGCTACATCTGCTGTATTACTGAATGTTTTACTTTCCTCCCTGCAGTCCTGGACCTGTTGTACTGGAAGGATGTGGGGAAAACCGGACTGGTGTTCACTGGAATGGTAGTAGGACTAGCCTGTCTGTTCCAGTACAGTGCTATCACCCTGCTGTCTAACCTGGGCCTGTGCATCATGGCCTTCACCCTCCCTGTACGTGTCCTGTTCAGAACCATGGACCTGGTCCGGCTTAACGATGGCACTCACCCCTTTCAGTATGTAAATCATCTCAGTGACTCAGAGCTCTGGTGCACTCAACGGGACTTATATTCGGGTGTTTATGGAACATCAAGGACTGAGATTTAAGCGTATTTTAAAGACACTTTTCTATTTGGACAGGCGTGAAAGTTGTTTTGGAGCACATGGGCATTAAGGGGCTAATTTCAGGGTTTTTTCTTTGATTTTTTACCCAATTTTCTCCCCTAATTTAGTCGTATCCAATTACCCTGATTGCGTTACGCTTCACCTCTACCGATACAACCCTCCACTGCTGACTGAAGGGCTTTGCAAATGACACCCGCCCCCTCGGACACGTGTGCAGTACCGACTGCCTCTTTTTACCTGCACGAGGCGAGTTCATATGCGGATCAGCCTTGTGCACGGAGAGCCACACCCTGATCGGCATTATTCCCCAACTCTGCGCAGGCGGCATCAATCAGCCAGCAGCGGTCGTAATTGCACCAGTTACCAGTCACCAGTGAGGAACCCTGGTCCGGCTCATCCCACCCTGAACAACAGCCAATCGTTGTTTGTGTGACCGCTCAGCCGGATTGCAGAGCTGAGGTTCAATACAATGTATTCGAAATCCCAGGGTGAAAGTGAATGATTCAATAGGGCGAAAAACAGGACACACCTTACAATAACATTAATGCAACATAAAAATAACAGTGTGATAATAATAGCGAGTACTGTTCAAGCTGGACTGTTTTAATTCGGCTACGTCAATGATGACATTCAGTGTTTGATTTAGCTTTTTTGTGGTGTTCAACAGGTCGTGTCTGGAAGAGGACAGCACGCTGACAGACGAGACCACGATTCGGATCGTGGAGAGGATCGTGCTCCTCATCGCGTTTTTAATAACAGAGCTGAAGAGACTTTTCTTCATCTACAGCGTCTGGGACTCTGTGAAGGTCTGAGTGCTGAGAAACTTGTGTTATACAACGTTCAGCCATAACATTAAAACCACCTCCTTGTTTCTACACACATTGTCCATTTTATCAGCTCCTCTTACTATATAGAAGCACTTTGTAGTTCTACAATTACTGACTGTAGTCCATCTGTTTCTCTACATGCTTTGTTAGCCCCCTTTCTTGCTGTTCTTCAATGGTCAGGACCACCACAGGACCCCCACAGAGCAGGTATTATTTAGGTGGTGGATCATTCTCAGCACTGCAGTGACACTGACATGGTGGTGGTGTGTTAGTGTGTGTTGTGCTGGTATGAGTGGATCAGACACAGCAGTGCTGCTGGAGTTTTTAAACACCTCACTATCACTGCTGGACTGAGAATAGTCCACCAACCAAAAATATCCAGCCAACAGCGCCCCGTGGGCAGCGTCCTGTGACCACTGATGAAGGTCTAGAAGATGACCGACTCAAACAGCAGCAATAGATGAGCGATCGTCTCTGACTTTACATCTACAAGGTGGACCAACTAGGTAGGAGTGTCTAATACAGTGGACAGTGAGTGGACACCACTCAGCACAACACACACTAACACACCACCACCATGTCAGTGTCACTGCAGTGCTGAGAATGATCCACCACCTAAATAATACCTGCTCTGTGTGGGTCCTGTGGGGGTCCTGACCATTGAAGAACAGGGTGAAAGGGGTTAACAAAGCATGTAGAGAAACAGATGGACTACAGTCAGTAATTGTAGAACTACAAAGTGCTTCTATATGGTAAGTGGAGCTGATAAAATGGACAGTGAGTGTAGAACCAAGGAGGTGGTTTTAATGTTATGGCTGATTGGTTTATATACAAAACAATGAGCATTAATATGGAGTTACTGGTTGTAAAATGGAACGTCGTAACCTGCTCATGTTCAGGTTAATAATGTTGCACATTGATTATAATCTTGTTTTATATTATGTAGTTCACCATCCTGCTGTACCTGTTAACGAATGTGGGGATTAAAGCCAACGGTCTCACTCTTGTGATCGCCGGTAAGAGATGTTTTATCATCTGTCCTCATTTTTCTTCTAACCAAACCTCGTCTCTCAGACCGATTCATCTTCTGCTTCTCTTCAGGTGTGATTTGTGCCTTTTCTCTGCCTCTGGCTTACAAACTTCAGCAGGTAAACTCATCAAGTTAATTAAATAATGAATAATTTAGTGTCTAAAGCTCATCCTGACTGACACATCTGTTCTCTTGGCAGAAACGGATTGACAGGGTTATCAGTGCAGTCCAGTCACTGCTGACCAAAACTAAAGAAATGTAAGAGCTTTTTAATAATGCTAACATGTGCATGTCAATGACGTACAATATTCATCCAACTTATAACAAATGTGGATACAAATGTGCAGAATCAGAACCAGAATCAGCTTTATTGGCCAATTATGTTTACACACATACAAGGAATTAAATTCCAGCTGTCAATAAATCTCTACAATTTACAGACAACAAAAAATATACAAAAAGTAGAAAGATATCATGAAATGAATAATTAAAATAAATAAATAAATAAAATAAATAAAAAATATATATGTTATATAGATATATAGATAGATAGATAGATAGATAGATAGATAGATAGATAGATAGATAGACAGACAGACAGATTGATAGACAGATGGACAGACAGACAGATAGACAGAAAGACAGACAGACAGATAGATAGATAGATAGATAGATAGATAGATAGATAGATAGATAGATAGATAGATTGATTGATTGATTGATTGATTGATTGATTGATTGATAGTCAATCTATCTATCTATCTATCTATCTATCTATCTATCTATCTATCTATCTATCTATCTATCAATCAATCAATCAATCAATCAATCAATCAATCAATCAATCAATCAATCTATCTATCTATCTATCTATCTATCTATCTATCTATCTATCTATCTATCTATCTATCTGACAGACAGACAGACAGACAGACAGACAGACAGACAGACAGACAGACAGACAGACAGACAGACAGATAGATAGATAGATAGATAGATAGATAGATAAAAATTAAAGTTTGGTAAGCGATGCTCTATAAACATGATGTTGTACGTGGTTCTACAGGTACAGAACTGACATGATCAGTGTAACGTCAGAGCCAGTCAGATTAGAAGATTCCTCATGCTGCACGGTGTAAACCTGACGTTATCAATTCTATTTCTCATCCTGTTTCTCATCCTCTTTCCAGAATTGATCTTGTGGTCTCACTGGTAAAGTCTCAACCTCCACCGCCACCTCCAGTTCCAGCTCCCGCTCCCGCCCCTGCACCCAAACTCAAACTCAAGACCAAATGAGAAGGACGAGACGGACAAGACGAGGGAAGAGAGCGAAGATGACAGTCTGATTCTGGTTATGATCTTACTTTGCCTGGAAGCGAGTGATGATGGATGGAGGATGCTGTACGACGATGGTTGCTCGGAGGACTGGGTGTTTTTATTAAATCTCTTCATGGTGCTAAGAATTTGTTGCATTTCATCACTGGATTTAAGCAGCTGGTCTCCTGAAGCGTATCAGCAAGATATACAAATAATAAAGTGTGTGGGTGGACCAGCCGTGTCACCCGGGTGTGATGGAACTGGAACTGTTTGGTTAAATACATTATTTTCAGTGATTCTGTTTCTGTGTAGTCCTGCAGGGTTAAATTTTGGGGAAACTTGGGGTTAAAGGTACAAGAACTTGATTTAAGTGGTATATCATTCATGCCTATTTATTTACTCAGTCACTCACATTTAAGGGCAATGAAAATTAGCAAGGCCACCTTTTGAATGTTTTTGGGAGAACACAGATGATCATGCAAAACCCTGTGTACCACCCACTCTACCAGCTGTGCCACCATGCCACCCGAACCGACACAACTTAGTGGCATTACTGATGTTAAATACTATTAAATACAGAGCATGTTGTCAGTGATGAGGCCTGTGTGATGACCTTGTACCCCCAACTCCCAAAACAAGCCACTAGATGGGGTGATTACTCTTTATTGTGAGTGAGTGAACTTGATGAACGTGAGATATGTGAGGTAATATGAGGGAAGGTCAATTTCACCCTATCCAATTCCCAATTCTTCTGCCAAGTGTTTTCCGGCAGGGCTGGACCTACATGATAAAAAAAGCATTAAATAAATTATATGTAATTTTAATAAATGATGGTAAATTAATAAATACATAAATAATCAGCTAAACGATTAAGAGTAAATTAGTAAAATGATTAATAGTAAATTAATAAATACATCAATAATCAGCTAAACGATAAAGAGTAAATGATTAAATCCATAAATAATTTAATTAATTATTAGGAGTAAATTAATAAATAAATAAATAATTAGATAAATGATTTAGAGTGAATTAATAAAGACAAATAAGTAGATAAATTATTAAGGATAAATTAATAAATACATAAATTATTAGATAAATTATTAAGAGTAAATTAATAAATACGTAAATAATTAAATTAATGATTAAAAGTAAATAAATAAATAAATAATTAGCTAAATGCTTAAGAGTAAATTAATAAATACATAAATAATTTAATTAATTATTAGGAGTTAATTCATTAATAAATAAATAATTAGCGAAATGATTCAAATTAAATTAATAATTACATACAGTAAATAATTAAATAAATTATTAAAAGTAAATAAATAAATAAATGATTAAGAGTAAATTTATAAATACACAAATAATTAAGTTAATTATTAAGAGTTAATTAATAAATAAATAATAATTAGCTAAATGCTTAAGAGTAAAGTAATAAATACATAAATAATAAGCTAAATGATAAAGAGTAAGTTAATAAATCGAAAAATAAATAAATTAAGGATTTAGAGTGAATTCATAAAAACATAAATACTTTATAAATTATTAAAATATTAAGAGTAAATTAATGAATACATAAATAATTAGCTAAATGTTTAAATGTAAATCTAAAAAAAAAAGTAAAAGGTTAATTATAAGGCCTCTTGTGGAGTCTCTCTGCTTCTCTCCACTAGAGGGCGCAATAAGATCATTAGAACACCTAACAAACCAGGTCGCTTCATCTCATGGCAGCTCAAATATAAAACGAATATTTTCCTTCAAACAGGATAAAAAGTTGAGAGATGAAACTTTTCCATGATCAGTCATAAGTAACTGGACAGCGGTGTACAAACAGTCCAGCTGTTTCCTCCCACCTCATCTGTTCTGCTCTCACCGAGGGCAGCAAGTTTCAGTCAGTTAATGAATGAGTTTAGCATGAAATATCTGAAACGTTATTTCTCTGGAAATATGTGAATAATTCACTTAGTGCTTTAAATAATCATCTCCAGACACATTCTGGATCTGCTAGCCTCTCAGTAAACAACAGCTGCATGGGTTCAGTTTGCGTGCTTTTGTATGTTAATATTCATTTTTTGGAGTAAACTGGCTGTTTTACAGAATCCATCATTTACACAAGTTTTAATTTTAGATCTTCAGAAGAAAACATTCAGTGTTTAAAGAAAACGGCGCTAATTGCGGTCAACACTGGTGGTGATTAGCTTTGTGGACCTGTGTGGAGTTTGCATGTTCTCTCAGGATAAATACAGTATCTATCTATCTATCTATCTATCTATCTATCTATCTATCTATCTATCTATCTATCTATCTATCTGTCTGTCTGTCTGTCTGTCTGTCTGTCTAGCTGTCTATCTATTTAGCTGTCTATCTGTCTGTTAGCCCGTCCGTCTATCTGTCTGTCTGTCTGTCCGTCCGTCCATCCACCCACCATTCTTCCATCCATCCAATCTGTCTGTCTGTCTATCTATCTGTCTGTCCATCCATCCATCCGTTCATCCATCCATCCATCCATCCAATCTGTCTGTCTGTCTATCTGTCCGTCCGTCCGTCCACCCACCCTCCATTCAATCTGTCTATCTATATATCTATCTGACTGTCTGTCTGTCTATTTATCTATATAATCTATCTGTCTATCTATCTGTCTCTCTGTCCGTCCATCCGTCCGTCCATCCATCTATCTACCATCTGACCTTAAGTATATTAGTGCACCTCAGGGTTTGTATCACCAGGAGCCTAATGCCCCCTTTCACGATACCCTGTGGTACGGTACGATTTAAAATCCATGTTTTTTGCCAAGTGACCCGTACTCCACTCGTACTACATTTGGTCACCCTTCCTCAGCAGGGAGTAAGGAGCAGTAACGAGCCCAGCTGGACTCACCAAATTTATTCATATTATTTATACACCCTGGATGTGACACAAGCTCACTTATTTATACCGAGGGCCAATTTAGAGAAGCTAATCAACTAGTGTACTAAAAGTAAACCCACATACAGTGTAAACGGAGGCAGGGATGGAACCTAGGACCATTACCTTATATTTGACACCAATAATAATAATAATAATTTATTTATTAGGATTTTAACGTCATGTTTTACACTTTGGTTACATTCATGACAGAAACGGTAGTTACAGGTTACCCATGATCCATCAGTTCAAGTTTTAGTGTCAAACACTGTCATGGACAATTTTGGATCTCCAATTCACCTCACTTACAGGTCTTTGGACTGTGGGGGGAAACTGGAGTTTCAGGAGGAAACCCACACAGACACAGGGAGAACATGCAAACTCCACACAGAAAGAACCCGGACCGCTCCACCTGGTAATCAAACCCAGGACCTTCTTGCTGTGTGGCGACAGTGCTACCCACCGAGCCACCTGATAGTAATGATAATAGTAGTAATAATAATAATAATAATAACAATAATAATAATAATAATAATAGTGATAAATAAATAAAAAATTAATAATAATAATAATAACAATAATAATAATAATAGTAATACATTATTATTATTATTATTAATAATAATAATAATAATAATAATAATAGTAATAAAAAATAATAATATTAATAATACAAAAAAAATAATAATAGTAATAATAGTTATAATAATAATAATAAATAATAACAATAGTAGTAATAATAAAAATAATAATACAAAAATATAATAATAATAAAATAATAATAATAATAATAACACTGGGTTTAAATCAGAAACACCCTAGATGAGGCGCCAATCCATCGCAGGACTACGGCCATCGTAGCCAATCATATGTATGTAGACACCCGAGTGGTCGATAGCACCACTGAGATTCAAACCCGTATCTCTGAAGTAGTGGGCCACCTAGAACGCTGCACCTGTAATAGTGACAGTAATAGTAATAATGTATATTTCACTCAAATTTTATTTCATTTTTGATGTTTTTCTTCTGGTGTTTCCGCCACTGAGCTCATCACCACCTTGATCAGAATGACGTGGTGAGTAAAAATGAAAGCATGAATGACCCAGTGACCCTCAAGTTTAACTCCAAGTTTTCCACCTCGGTTTGGTTTTAGCTGGAAGCTTCTGTAAGTTTAATTTTTTTTAGAAACGTTCTTCTAAGGTTTGAACCTTTTCATTTCTTTACCTCAGGGGCACTTTGATAGATTTCTGTGTACACATGCACATTGTAACTTCAAGAGTGTCCTTGTCTCTTAATTACTATTGATCGGACGTGTGAGAGGTAAACGGTCAAATGCATGATTCTGGTAAGATACCGTCCGATTGGACGCCTTCCAAGCAAAATTGACCCGGCTCTGCCCGAGCACGTCCTTCTGCTTTGAGCTTTTGCCCTTGTCCAGGATAGAACATCTTCTGATGAAGCAGTGAATATACCACTTATACCACTGATACCAATCCTTTACACTTCACGCCATTGTTTAAAACTGTGGTGGCGAAGGATGGCATCTTCATTCATCATACAATCTGATCTTCATTCTGGTCAGTCTAGGATTTACATCAACTTACAGTACTGTGACAGTATACAGTTTGAGCAATTGAGGGTTCAGGGCTTTGCTCAAGGGTCCAACAGTGGCAACCTGGCAGTTGTGGAGCTTAAACTGGCAACCTTCTGATTACTAATCCAGTATCTTAACCACTTGGCTATAACTTAACAACCCTAAACATTTTTATAAATCAATACCACACAGAACAGACACTATATGGACAAGAGTATTGGGACGCCCCTTCTAATGTCTGAATTTATGTGTTTTAGCCACAACAGTTGCTAACAGGTGTAATAAACCAACTATATCAAGGACATGATGTGCTTCCAACTTTGCAGCAACAGTTTAAGGAAGGTCCTTTCCTGTTCCAGCATGACTGCACCCCTGTGTGTGAAGTTTGTGAAGTTTAAAGAAACTCCTCTGTCCTGCACAGAGCCCTGACCTCAGCCCCACAGAACAGCTCTGGAATGAACCGGAACATCAACGGAGGCAACAAATTCCCACAGATATACTTCAAAGTCTTGTAAGAAGCCTACTCAGAAGAGTGGCTGCTGTTATAGCTGAATAGATCACACAGTGGTCACTATTTTAATACAGTTTGTTTTTGAAACGTGTTGTCCAACAAGCTCATGGCCAGGTGTCCAGCAGTAACAACTTGGATGAGCATCTGGAATCATCAAATCTTGATGTTTGTCAGGAGCTGCAGACGGGTCAGTGGTAGCTCGGTGGTTAAAGTCTCAATTGATTGCAGTGTATCAGTCACAGTTGTAAGATGCTTTGAATACAATTAAGGTGCAGTGGTAGCTCAGTGCAAGGTCAGAAGGTTGCTGTTGAAGCATCCCTCACCAAGTTTTCCGCTGTTGGGCCCCTGAGCAAGGCCCTTAAACCTCAATACAGTCATAATTGTAAGCCACTTTGGATAAAATGTAATGAGTAGGTGTGAGAGATAGCGGATTGTACACAGGAATCGTGGAGTGGACTTCTGGACTTCTGAGATGTTACCATATACTGTATGGTCAAAAATATGTAGACACCCTTTCTGGTTATAAAGTTTAGTTTGTTTTGGCCAGATTCACAACAAACAGAGGTATAAAATTAAATTTGAAGATATAAAAACAATTATTTACTTTTACCTACGTGCACAAATAGAGGGTGTGGAGGAACTCAACCCCACTGAACACCTTTGGGATGAATTAGAACACTGAGTGCCAGCCAGGCCCACTCATCCCACATCAGTTCCTGACCAAATTCTCCACAGACATAGTTGTGACAGTGTACAATCTAAGCAATTGAGGGTCAAGGGCCTTGATCAAGGGTGCAACAGTGGCAGTGGTGGGGCTTGAACTGGCATCTGAATCTGAATGTCTGGCAACCCGGATTTAGGTCTTTTAATTACAGTTACGCTATAGGGCTAAACGTATGTGGACATGACCATGAGGTTGTTGGGCAGCCAATTCCAAAACCATGTCTATTAAAAAAGATACCTCTAATTTGTGGCCATAACAGGTTCCCTCTTCTGTGAAGCGTTTCTCAAAATAATGAGAACATTTACACAGTCATCAATTGTAGTTCCAGTTCCCAAAGGTGTTGAATGAGGAGATATAAAAACAATTATTTACTTTAACTATGTAAGTGTGGAGGAACTCAACCCCACTGAACACCTTTGGGATGAATTAGAACACCGAGTGCCAGCCAGGCCGACTCGTCCCACATCAGGTCCTGATCTCATAAATGCTCTTTTCACTCAACAGGCACAAATTCCCACAGACACAGTTGTGACAGTATACAATCTAAGCAATTGAGGGTTAAGGGCCTTGCTCAAGGCTTGAACTGGCAACCTTCTGATTACTAATCCAGTATCTTGACCACTAGGCTACAGCTTCCCTAATACGTAGATAGAAAAACAATTATTTACTTTTAACTACATGCACACTACGTGTGGAGGAACTCAACCCCACTGAACACCTTTGGGATGAATTAGAACACTGAGTGCCAGCCAGGCCGACTCGTCCCACATGAGTTCCTGACCAAATTCCCACAAATTCCCACAGACACAGTTGTGACAGTATACAATCTAAGCAACTCAGGGTCAGGGGCCTCGCTCAAGGGTGCAACAGTGGCAGTGGTGGGGCTTGAACTGGCAACCTTCTGATTACTAATCCAGTATTTTTGCTACTAGGCTACAGCTTCCATAATATGTAGATATAAAAACAATTATTTACTTTAACTATGTGCACAAACAGGGTGTGTAGGAACTCAACCCTAATGAACACCTCTGGGATGAATTAGAACACCGAGTGCCAGCCAGGCCGACTCGTCCCACATCAGGTCCTGACCTCATAAATGTTCTTTTCACTCAACAGGCACAAATTCCAACAGACACACACTGAAACTACATGTTTATGCAGAAGGTTCTGAAATGGATGGCTTATGAAAAAGCTTATAATCGGGTGTCCAAATACTTTTGCCACATAACATATCATGTATTTTCATAATGCCTCACAACAGATCACCCCCGTGTTAAGAACAGAACCAATCCGAAGGCAGGTGAGGGTCAGCAATCGAATTACGTCCTAATCAAAGGCAGGTTGAAGTTCAAAGACTCTGCAGATGCTTTAATGTTGGAATCTGGAGCTTTTATGTAGATGGGATGTGTCATTTTATCCATGAGGACATTCCCTCAGATAAGCGCGCCAGCATTACTGGGGCTTGTGGTAGCTTACAAGAGCAAACGAGGGAAATACTATCGGCACTACGTCAGCCTGCATGAGCTCAGCTTCTCGTCCCCGACCACAAACATCTGCAAAAGGAAGAAACAGCAAGAAACAAACACAAATAGTGCTGACGCTCACAATGTTAACACATAGTTTTCCTTATAAACATGTACATACCAACCCACACACACACATACACACACACACACGTGGTCGGACAGGCTTTTGGCCACACTCCTCCACAATAATTATCCCCCGATACATCAAACACGCACAATACACAAACACACCTACCTACATAATCATTATAGGCTGAAGAGGATGAGGTGTCAGTTCCAGAAGTTTGGATTCATGTAAACACACCGTTCCCACTGATTCAACGAGGTCGAGGTTAAGGAAGAGCGAGCAAAACAATAGTCCTGGAGATACACAATGTCCAGAAATACACACAAATAAGCACCTTTATGAGCCAGCACCAACAAACGTTGTCTGTCAGGAGCTTCACAGAGCTGGAATTGATCCCATAAACTCCGGATTCAAGAGCAGTAGAATAACAATACAGTCAACGTCCCCTAAACCCGAAATATTTATAACTCAACGCCCTTCATCGAGAAATTTATAACATTAAACTCGACGTGTGTGCGACTGTTGCTTTGTTCAGTGCTTTGTTTTTAAGCGGTGCGGTAAAACATCATCAGTGTTATTCACTTCACCTGTCAGTGCTCATAATGTTATGCCTGGTCGGTGTATATGTGAGATTATTTTTACAGCTTATTTTTACAGGCTTTTTGCTCCCATTTCTAAACGTCGCCACAGCAGATCTGGTGCACAAACCAGGCATATACGCCGGATTCCCTTTCTGACACGACCTCCTATTTCTATCCAGGCTTGGGACCTGCACTGAGAGCGCACTAACAGGGCTAAAACTGGGTTGATTTGACCGATTATGTCTGTCCATGTAGACCAGGGTTTTTCAAACCACCATCCAAGGGTCACGAGCCAAAAAAATTATAAAAATAAACTAAATTTTACAGGCACATAAACACGAAATGAACTTGTACATGAACGCCCCCTTGTGGAGGCTTTACGTTATATCTTGTAAACCACAGTGGGACCAGATTGGCACCGTTTTTATTAATTAAGTTTATCTGTTTTGTGTTTTGTTTTGATGCATCGTTTGTTTTGCCTGGGTCGAAGTAAAAATCATATACAAAATGTGGCCCTGATGCAGACTAGTGTACTTTACTGCTGCGCCACTCGGGCGCCCAGTTTAATCCATTAAATCACATTATGGAATGTGATTGGACATTAACATTTGATATTGTTGGACAGTAGTAATCATACACAATACATACATCCCGTTAAAATTAATGTCTCCACTAAAGCACGATGGGAAAAGCTCATAGTTTTCACACCAGTGAAGCAAATGTCCAATATTTTAGTGTTGTTTTTAATCGAATGGAACTGAGAGTCATAATAAATATGTAAAAATTACAGCTATAAGGAACGAGTTTTTCCCTACACGGTATAAGAGGCAGGTCATTAAGCTCACACTTTATAGTTGTTCAGTAAGTGGTGCAGTAAATAAAGCAACCACATTCCACAAGTGTAACACGGGGCACACAGCAGGCCCCGGTAAGCCCACCATCAAATACACATTAGTGTAAAATGTTCTATCTTAGCCGAGCGGCCAGAGACTCGTTAAACGGGTTTCAGAATAAAATCGCTTGCACAGAAGAACTTCTCAGCCAAGAAACATTTGTGGATTTATTGTGATTGTTCTGAACGGCATCACGGAGGAACGTCAGCTCGAGAAGCGAGTGTCAGAAGCTTAATGGCTTTCCATGAACAAGCACGTGAGCCCAGGAACACCTCGCATAATGCCAAGTGTCATCTGGAGTGTTGTAAAGAACACGGTTCGGCTATACACGGGACAGTGGAAGCCTAGTGGATGGAGTTTTGGGCCATTAATCGAAAGATTGTTGGTTCAAATCCAGGCTCTGCTATGCAGCCCCTGTTGGGCCCTTGAGCAAGGCCCTTAACCCTGTCTGCTCCAGGGGCGCAATACAATAACTGACCCTGTGCTCTGACCCCAGCTTCCAAACAAGCTGGAGAACAAAGCCATCGTTACAGAATCATTGTGATGTGAGGAAATTTATCACTACAAAAAGGTGGCACAGTGGTGAAATACGCTGACCCGCCAGTGCTGAGATATCGAGCTCTTGAGTTTGATTCCCAGCTCTGTTATCGGACATGATTGGCTGGAGGTTGCGCATCTATTTAAAATAACAGGTAGAGGTCTGATGTTTACAAAACTTTGGACATTACGCATATTAATATTTCAACTACACACTAGTGTAAAGTTTCCTCTGCAAGTCATGAAGCCGACTGGCAAGATTGAGATAAAGTGCCTCCATAAAACATCACAAAGCCCTCTTTATGAATTTATTGTGATGTAATCTTCACTACAATTAATCAATTAATAATAGATTCAGTTTGTATGGCCACACATGGTTTGTGTGGCTCCCCAGGCGGGGCAGTCCGAGTCCTTTCTGTGTGGAGTTTGCATGTTCTCCCCGTGTCTGCGTGGGTTTCCTCTGGGAGCTCCGGTTTCCTCCGACAGTCCAAAAACATGCAATCAAGTTAATTGGAGACACTGAACTGCCCTATAGGTGAATGGGTGTATGTGTGTGTGTATGTGTGTCTGCCCTGCGAAGGACTGGTGCCCCGTCCAGGGTGTTCCTGTGTGCCTTGCGCCCATTGAAAAGCTGGGACAGGCTCCAGTACCCCCACGCAACCCTAATTGGATAAGTGTTTAATAAAGTGAGTGAAGTGAGTTTGTATGGCCAAGCACACAATCCTAAGATGAACATGCACAATGCCACGTTTAGCTAAAGTCAAGCGACACTGCCATCAGCAGCATTCAGCAGACACTTTTATCAAAAGCAACTCTAATTAAGACTGTATATATTGCAAGCAATTGAGGGTTAAAGGCCTTCCTCAAGGGCCCAACATTGGCAACCTGGCAGATAGGGGGCTTGAACCAGTGACCTTTTAGTTACTAGTCCTGTACTTTAACCGCTGAGCTACCACCACCCATCTATTTAAAATAACAGGTAGAGGTCTGAGGTGTAATATGAACGATATTAAACCAGATTTGAAAATGTGCTTCCACAGCAAACATGTTCAAACTAACCTGTTTACCTTCAGAGATTCATTGTGACGTGGTGCGAGATGAAGACCAGCATGTCCATAAAACATCAAACGTAATGAAAATAAACGTGCACGCTGTCTCGGTGTGAAAGTCCAGAGGGAATAACGGAGCGATTCCAGCATCGATCGTCCCATGGATTCCTGCACCGCTACAAATGACCATTGATTCACTGGTTCAGTGACTCTGGTTTGTGTTCGTGTGATCTGTACTGGCAGGAAATCACCACGGTCCTGTCAAGGTCGCTTCTGATCCTTCAGGGGGCCCCAAGTGACTGATTAATTAGAGACTCCTCTCTGGATCATCTTTCTTCATTAAACATTCATACAGAAGTATCAATATTTAATAAATGTTTAAAGGTTTAATAGATAGACAAGTATGGACGTCCCTTCTAATTTTTAATTCTTGTGTTTCAGCCACAACAGTTTCTAACAGGTGTAAAAAATCAATCATATAAAGGAATTAAATGCTTTCAACTTTGCAGCCCTTTAAACATGATGAGTATTTTGAAAAACCATTCTCGCTTAACACAGTCCGCCGCTGCACCAAGAAATGCAACCTGAAACTCTACTACACAGAGAAAGCTGTACATCAATTCTATACAGGTACACTGGTTCTCTGGGCCTGAGCTCATCCCAGATGGACCGTAAGACAAAAAAAAAACATGTGCTGTGGTCACATAAGTCATAACATTTTAGCTTGACTAAAATAATATTCAAAAAGTTTGGCGCTCGGGTGGCACAGTGGTAAAACCCGCTGACCCACCAGTGCCGACATATTGAGCTCTCGAGTTTGATTCTGAGCTCTGCTATCAGGCATGATTGGCTGTGTCTGGGGGAGGGCCGGCTAAAGGGGTTCCTCATTGCTGCTGCAGTCTAGATTTGTCTCGAATTAAAACTTTGTGACACATTTATGGAAGAATCAGATGTAGTGATGGCGGACTGTTGAGCTGCTGTAGTTTTGTTTTACTAAAGAATGGACAAACATACCACTTTAATTACCGTCTACAGTTCCCAAAGCATTAAAAAGTCTAATTAATAGGAACAGTGATGGAGCACAGGGGTAAACACACCTCTGTCCCAATTTTTTTGGCCATTTGTTTGACTACTTATAGTACAGTACAATGAAGTTGGTCAGTGAATGAAGGTTCACAAAGTTTAAGAAATCACAGATTTTTGGGGTTTTTTTAACACCTTTGGGATGAATCGGACCATCATTTCTGAGCTCGACCTTCTCCTCCAACACTGAACCCCAGAAACAGAAGCGTTTGAGTATTTGTTTTTCCTTCTTTGTGTCTCTGGGTGTGAGAAACTCTACACTGAAGGAGCCGTACTGAAGACTCGGGCGAGGCCGGCTGCGTCTCAATCCCAGCGTCCCCGGACCCGTGGAGGAGGTTTAGAGGGCAGGAGGATGAAAGAGAGGGACGGGCAGCGCTGTGTGAGGTGTAGCGCTGGTTATCTCAGCTGCCGTCCACCCCCACTCCCCTCTGTTCCTAAATCTGTGGATTAGAGATCTGAGTGTGGGGAGCCACAGCAGTAAACACGGTGGGGTCTCGGGGGGGGATTTAATCACCCTGTGGTGGGGTACAGCTCTGTAAAGCGTTTGTTCCTCCCACTGTGTGTGTAGTGTGTGAGCGGGCAGGGGGGGTGAACGCCATGGGAGTGTGGCAAGGGGGCGAGGCTGTTTGTCCAACAAACTTTGCTCACAATTCCAGTGAGCATTCCAGTTCATCCTAAAGGTGTTCAGTAAGGTTGTGCAGCCCAGTGAAGATTTTCTGAAAGCAGGATTATCAAACCATGTATTTATGGATTTCCTGCTGACAGAGGAAACGCCCTTCCCCAGACTGTTAAAAAGTTGAGGGTATATAATGTGTTTTATAATTATACTGTAATTATTTTAAATAGGAAAAGTGCTGATGTGCTTTTAGCCATTCGATGTATCTCAGACTTTTTCCCAAAACATCAGGACGTCTGGATGTTCTGATGTTTACACACTCGTGAGTCACACAAAGAAAATCATTTATCCGCCTCTCATCAGTCACAAAACACCATCTGCATCTCCAACATTTATATTTCAGAGGCTGAACTGTCTAGACGTCCACTAACAGAGAATAATGTCTGCTATTTCTGTGCTGCTGTGAAGAACGTCTCCCTCATCATCGATACTGGATGATGAATAATGGGCGAGACTCATAAATACTGATTAGCCACCGAACCCTGTGTGAAATGGTTTTATTCCAGTAAGGGGTGTGTCTGTGATGTGTGTGTGTGTGTGTGTGTGTGTGTATGTGTGTGTCTGCGATGTGTGTGTGTGTGTGTGTGCATATTAATGTTCCCGAAATTCACAGGGGTACCTGGAGCAGAGATGGAACGAATACTCCGTGCAGACTGGTGGACGTGACTCCACGCCTGAATAAACCTTTAACGTCACGCGTTTCAAACCGTCCTGCATAAGAAATCAGTTTAACTAAAATAGTTGTGAGAGTCTCGTGGAATCAGCAGATTTTCGGGCCTGTAAGCACATTTTAAAAGCTCAAAAGTTTTTCTGACCCCACCGTAACTTCACTTCCTGTCTCACAGGCTTTTCATTCCAGTGTCAATCAGGTTCATTTCCCCACAAGCCACCTGAATCATGAACAGATTTAATAATTAAACATGATCATTAAGAATCAGTTTTACTATTCAAACATTAATAATTACATTAGCAGTCAAATGAAAAGTTACAAAGTCACATACACTATATGGCCAAAAGTATTGGGACACCTGACCATGAGCTTGTTGGACGTCTCATTTAGAAAACAAAGGGTATTACTGCATGTGAACTTTTAAAATGAGCTAAAACTAATAATTTAATTTAAAATTTGAAATACTTATAATATTTAATAATATATATTATTAATAGTAATAACAATAAATAATGATAATGATAGAAATGATAGAAATAAGGATAGTTAATAATAACACTATTAACACTATTTAATAATAATAATAATAATAATAATAATAATAGTAATAATAATAATAATAATAATAATATCGCTTGGGTGGCACATCAGAAAATTACTCTAGCCCGCTACTACTGGGATCCAGGGTTCGAATCCCCAGCAGTGCTATTGGCTGATCAGGCGTCTACATACAGACATGATTGGCTATGTCTGGTAGTGGTGGTTGCAGGGGTGGCTGAGGCCCCACAATGGATTGTCCAGGTGTGTTGCTTCATTGCACCCAGTGGTTTTGGGGGAGCCGGACCCGTTGTGACCCTGAGCAGGATAAAGCAGTGGTACAAATATGAAAATGGGATAAATAATGATAATAATAATAATAATATATACCCAATAAACTGGGATGTAAATCATTACACACATTAACATTAGTACTTTATTACACTGATCTGTTACCCATCAGTACACAGACCTTATATTTTAATAACGACACCCACGGTGCCGTCACCATTCCCACCCAAACCCATTATTCTTCCCAGATGGCAGCGGGGAGAGAGTTCATACAGCTGCAACTGTTACTCCACACATATTTACTGACAGATAAATAAAACTTTAGTATAACAGCGATTCTTCATCAGGACTGCTAGCACTGAACGCTCAGACTGGGACCCAGTAATGTGTTCAGATGAAATACGGCATCATACATACAGACACAAAAATCTACATCTGAACGACTGAACCCACACGTTCTCCAGGTACTCTCACTAATAAACTGTATTTAATATGTCAGGATGATCAATTATTACAATACTGCTAAACTGATTAACTCCAATATAGCGGTACCTTGAAACTCAACGTCCCCTAAATTCAAAATTTTTACAAGTTTCTTTTTAGAAAAATTATTTATTTAATTTCAAATGAACAATAACCAGCCGCTTTGTTCAGCGCTCGGCTTGATTGGTGCAGTAAATCGTCAAAGTGTGAATATGAGACGAATCTGCATTTGTGAGGCATAAGCGTCAGATCCAGTCTGAAAGCTCCACATGTATCTGTGTTTATCTGGATTTTTCTCCTGTTTCACTTTTAAACTTGTGATACAGCTCGAGCTTGTTTTTCGAGTCTAAAACGCTTATCGTTAAAAAGTGATTTTGTCACTTCTCATGTGAATGCGCTGGTACTGAACAGTATACGGTATTCCAAGATCAAGCATCTCCACGATT
This sequence comes from Trichomycterus rosablanca, assembly GCF_030014385.1. Taxonomy (NCBI): domain Eukaryota; kingdom Metazoa; phylum Chordata; class Actinopteri; order Siluriformes; family Trichomycteridae; genus Trichomycterus; species Trichomycterus rosablanca. The sequence goes on along the minus strand of NC_086003.1, from coordinate 28,179,741 downwards.
ACGAACCATAAGGAAACAATAAAGAAGTAAAGCTAAAGTGCAGCTTTTATTGTATTTTTATTGTATTTAACTGTTTTTAATTGTATTTCAGTGTGTTTATATTATATTTGTGTTATTTTCAGTGTATAAGTGTTAAAAACAACCTCATTATTTTACATGAGACTAAAATATATGCAGTTCCACTTTTAAGGGAAAAAATACCTTTAAACACAATGCCACTCCCAGAACCAACTGACGTTAAACTAAAAAAAATGTAAAACCGACAGCAGTGCATTTAAAACCAGTACAAAGACAGAAACATTAAAAATTTTTTAAACAATACTGTTTAAGCTCATTTGAAACTTTCTGGCTGCAACATGTTCCTAAAAAATTGGACAGAGGTAAAAACATGCTGCAACCGTTTTGAAACCGAGAACATAAAATGTCGTAGTTGTGAAAGTGAACTTTCCCTGCATTCGGGCTTGATATGCCAAAAGTATTTGGACACCTGACCATTAGCTGGTTGGACAGTATAATGGTATAACTGCACATGCACTTTTAAAATGAACCAAAACTAGACTGAAACTAATCATTTCATTTAAAAACAATAATGACAATAATAATAAATAATAATATTCGATAATAATATTATTAAACAATAATAAAAATAATACATTTTGTTTAATAATAATATTAATAGATACTAAAAGATATTATTGAAAATAGTAGTGATACTAATTATACTATAATATGTTATAATAATAATAATAAAAACAATATCAAATAATAATGATAATGATAATATTAATAATTATAATAATAATAATAATAATTATTATTATTATTATTAATAATAATATTCAATAACAATAATAAAAATAATAAAATATATTAATAATAATAATAGTGATTCTAATAATATTTAATAATATTTATTAATAATAATAATACTAGTAATAACAATAATTATAAATAATAAGAATGTTTAATAATAATAACAATATTAACACTATTCAATAATGTAATATAATATAATAATAAATATAATAACAATTATTATTATTATTATTATTATAAATAATATTCAACAACAATAAAAATAATAAAATATATTAATAATAATAATAGTGAAACTAATAATATGTATTATTAATAATAATAGTAATAATAATAAATAACATGAATGTTTAATAGTAACAATATTAACACTATTTAATAATAATTAATAAATTAATAATAATAATAATAATAATAATAATGATAATAATAATAATAATAATAATAATAATAATAATAATAATAATAATAATAAATAACATGAATGTTTAATAGTAACAATATTAACACTATTTAATGATAATTAATAAATAATAATAATAATAATAATAAAATATAATAATAATAATAATTAATAAATTAATAATAATAATAATAATAATAATAATGATAATAATAATAACAATAATAATAATAATAATAATAATAATAATAATAGCAGAAAATTACTCCAGCCTGCTACTACTGGGACCGAATCCCCAGCAGTGCTATCGGCTGATCAGGCGTCTAACACACTTCAGCATCTCTGTCGTTATCTATTATGTGTCATAGTTCAACACACGTTTTCAAACAAAAGACAGGTTGGATCGCAGGCTGGCCAGTCTAGCGCCTGCACTGTCTTGATATAAAGCTACGCTGTTGTACTGCGTGCAGAACGTGGCTTGATATTGGCTTGTTAATACAAGCAGGGATGATTCTGAAAAATAAGGACGCTAGATTGCTGGACTGCCGGTGGTGAAACGGGCCCTAGATGGTGAAACCCTTCAATTCCTTGCAAGTGTTTGTTGAGAAACGTTTTTAAATTTGTACAAAGTGTTGAACCCTGACCCACTCATGACTGTAACTCACTGAGCCTGTCACTGATGATCTTTTTATATCCAGTCACGATAGAGTCACCCGTTACCCATTCACCTGGTCCTGATTACAGCCTTTACTTTTATATTTACTGCATTTAGGAGACCCTTTTATCCAAAGCGACTTACATTACAGTTACAGTATATAGTCTGAGGGTTAAGGGCCTTGCTCAAGGGTCCATCAGCAGAATCCTGGCAGTGGTTGGGCTTGAACCAGTGACCTTCTGATTACTAGTCCAGTACCTTAACCACTAGGCTACAGCTGTCCTAAACCAAAGCGACTTACAGTTCTGTGACAGTATACAGTCTGAGCAATCAAGGGTTAAGGGCCTTGCTCAAGGGTTCAACAGGTGGGACTTAAACCAGCAACCTTCTGATTACTAGTCCAGTACCTCAATCACTAGGTAGATGTTCGTCTCAGTTGGACCTCAGAGACAGTGACCTCACCTCCGCTACATTCAGCATTGTAGGGGAGAAGCACAGGACAAGGCCCTCTGAGCAAGTGAGGGTTAAGGGTCCAACAGCAGCAACTTGGCATTGGTGGGGCTTGAACCAGCGACCTTCTGATTACTAGTCCAGTACCTTATCTGCTAGGCTACAGCTGTCCTACAACAAAGCGACTTACAGTACAGTTAAAGTATACAGTCTGAGCAAGTGAGGGTTAAGGGCCTTGCTCAAGAGTCCAACAGCGGCAACCTTGCAGTGGTGGGACTTAAACCCATGACCTTCTGATTACTAGTCCAGTACCTTATCTGTTAGGCTACAACTGCCCTATAACAAAGCGACTTACAGTACTGTGACGGTATACAGTCTGAGCAATTAGGGTTAGGGGTCTTGCTCAAGGGTCCAACAGCAGCAACCTGACAATGGTGGGGCTACAGCTTCTGATTACTAGTGCAGTACCTTAACCACTTGGCTATGTCCAGTACATCCAGTAGATGTTCGTCCCAGTTGGACCTCAGAGACAGTGACCTCAACTCTGATCTATCAGGGTACAGGACGAGGCCCTCTGAGCAAATGAGGGTTAAGGGCCTTGCTCAAGGGTCCGACGGTGGCAGACTTGCAGTGATAGGGTTTGAACCAGCAACCTTTTGATTACTAGTCCAGTACATCCAGTCGATGTTCGTCCCAGTTGGACCTCAGAGACAGTGACCTCACCTCTGATCCATCAGGGTACGTTCAGCACCGTAGAGGAGACGAGGCCCCCACAGTCCGCGCTTCATTAGTGCCGTAAATCTCCGGCGCTGTCGTCCCCTCAATGCGCCCCTGTAACTCGCCGATCACCCCCCCTCCCCCACGCACGCGGCCGTAAATCCGCCCGGCTGCTCCACTAACAGCTTAATGGGAGCGAAACATGGCAGGTGTCCAGCATGGCCGCCACCGTCTGGGTCCCCACTGAGACCGAGCTGGAGGAGAGTCAAGAACAAGTTACAGCAGAAACTCCGAGCCAGAGAGCCAGAGAGCATTCCACATTTAATTAACCAGCTGCAGACGCAACGCACGGCCAAAAGTATTCGGACACCCTGACCGTGAGCTTGTCGGATGTTTGAATGACGAGTGATCTTATCGGGATCTTTTCAGCTGCTCTTCTGAGACGAGCTTCTCAAAAGAGTTTAAAGTTTGCGTCTGTGGGAATTTGTGCCTGATACAGTGAAAGCAATAGTTAAGGGCTCAGGGAAGCAACTGTAGGGGGCGCCGGCCAACAAGCTAGGGAGGTTGTAGCTGGACTAGTAATCTAGTAATCCAAACTAACTGCAGAGGGTGATTAGATACACAGAAAGATAAACAGATAGACAGACAGACAGACAGACAGACAGATAGATAGATGATAGAGAGATAGATAGATAGATAGATAGATAGATAGATAGATAGATAGATAGACAAATAAATGGACAAATAGACAGATAAACTGATAGATAGACAAATATATAGATAGACAGACAGACAAACAGACAGACAGATAGATAACTAGACAGACAGATATATAAACAGAAAGACAGACAAAAAGACAGACAAACAGACAGATAGATAGACAGATAAACAGATAGACAGACAGACTGAAAGATAGACAGACAGTTAAATAAATAGAAAGACAGACAAATAAAGACAGATAGCTAGATAGACAGACAGATAGACAGACAGACAGACAGACAGACAGACAAATAAACTGATAGATATATAGACAGACAGACAGATAGATAGACAGATTGACAGAGTTAAAAAACGGACAGATAGACAAATAGACAAAGAGAAAGACAGACAGACAGATAGACAGACAGATAGATAAACAGACAGACAGTTGAAAAAATAGACAGACAAACAGACAAATAAATGAACAAATAGACAGATAGACAAGCAGAAAGAGACAGACAGACAAGCAGAAAGACAGACAGACAGACAGACACATAGATAGATAGATAGATAGATAGATAGATAGATAGATAGATAGATAGATAGATAGATAGATATAATTATGTTTTGTCTTGATTTGAAATCATTCTCTGTGACAAATATTGTACTCAGTGAACAAAGCATTGAAAGGGAGGCAAATACTTTATCACACTACTGACATTTCTGAATAATTATCGCTCAGTTAATCAGTAGTTCAGCTTTTATTGATACTGAAGGTGTTTTGTGTGATTGCTCCAGTGCAAAACTCAAAAACAAACAGAATTAATCAACGTCTAAGCTTAATAACTCCGTCTGACACGTGGTCACGTGTTCACGTCCCGTCCAGTCCAGCATTTCTCACCGTCCAGAACCGCCAACGAGCCTCCGGGCTGCATCCACCGGGGTGATGTACGACTTTATACAAGCACTCAGGAGGATTCAGGTTCGGTTCCCATCGACTCTCAGGATTCTCAGACGCGTCCGGGATGATGAATGTCAAACCCGAATCTCCCTGTGCTCTCCAGCGCACTAGGTGGTTGTGGGTAATTTACTCGTTCGCCGACCAGGATCGGCGAGTCCGTATCTGCGTGTGTTCTACATCTGTCAAAGCTCCAGAGGGATCGACCTCCGAACATCCTACTGCGAAAATATTCACGCAATCTTCCACATCATGTCTGGAGGGTCACGATGTTGGAGCTGAGGAGGATTCGCTCATCCAACAGAAACACACAAGCGCCTCTGTTCACGCCAAGCGTTTTATATCGTGTGGTACTAAATGTATAAATGTGGTATTAAACGTAACATTTTAAAACTGGGAATTAGTAATAAAGTGCCAGCTGTGTGGATTACTGCTCACTAGGTTGTACTACAGTTCCGGCTATATTTTAATACGGTGATGAGATGGTGTTACAGTCAGCACCGGGTTTACTGGTGTAAAAGAGACTAACTTTAAAGGCTTTTGAGGAGGCTGTTGTTGATATGAAAATATCCTTATATCATTTGTTTGGCTCTGGTGTATAATTACTGTTTTGACTAATTTATGCACTTTTCCACGTGTCAGACGGAGTTATTAAGCTTAGACGTTCATTAATTCTGTTTGTTTTTGAGTTTTGCACTGGAGCAATCACACAAAACACCTTCAGTATCAATAAAAGCTGATTACTGATTAACTGAGTGATAATTATTCAGAAATGTCAGTAGTGTGATAAAGTATTTGCTTCGTTCACTGAGTACAATATTTGTCACACAGAATGATTTCAAATCAAAACAAAACATGATTACACAAAGACAACCTGAGTCTGTCTATCTGTCTGTCTATCTATCTGTCTGTCTGTCTACCTATCTTTATATCTATCTTTCTTTCTGTCTGTCTATCTATCTGTCCATCTATCTGACTGTTTGTCTATCTATATGTCTGTCTGTCTGTCTGTCTGTCTGTCTGTCTGTCTATTTATTTATCTATATGTCTGTCTGTCTGTCTGTCTGTCTAATCCCCTCATAGGTAAATTTGGATTACTAGATTACTAGTCCAGCTACGACTGCCCCAATAAAATCCCTAACAAAAATGTTTTTAAACTGGAATGTCCAGCAAGCTTGGCCCTAGTGTATAATTGCTAGTTTGACTGGATGGGCACAAATCCCCATAGACATAGTTCATGTGAGAAGCCTTCTTAGAAGAAGAGTTTTATAGCTGAAAAGATCACACAGAGATCAGTCTATTTTAATCATTTTAAGTTTGTTGAACTGGGATGCCCGAACGAGCTCATGGTCAGGTGTCCAAATACTTTTGGCTACAGTGTATGATTGCTGGTTTGACTAAATGGGCACAAACTCAAAGTCCTGTAAGAAGCCTTGTTTGACAAGTGGCTGTGTTATAGCTGGAAAGATAACATAGAAGTTACTCTATTTTAACAGTTTGTTTATGAACTGGGATGTCCAACAAGCTCTTGGTCAGGTGTCCAAATACCTTTGGCTACAGTGTATGATTGCTGCTTCTACAGAATGGGCGCAAATTTCCACAGACGTACTTCAAAGTCTTGTGAGCAGAAGCTGAAAAGATCACATAAAGGTCACTCTATTTCAATCATAATAAAAGTGTGTTTTGAACTGGGATGCCCGACTTGCTCATGGTCAGGGGTCCAAATACTTCTGGCACTAGTGTATGATTGCTGCTTTGACTGACTGGGCACAAATCCCCACAGACATACTTCAAAGTCTTGTGAGAAGCCATCTTGGAGGAGATCACACAGAGGTTACTCTATTTTAATACTGTTTGTTTTTGAACTGGGACGTACGACAAGCTTGGTCAGGTGTCCAAGTACTTCTGGCCCTAGTGTATGATAAAGCAATAAGCCACGAGAGGCCGTGCATTACTGTGATTTTAGCATGGGGAATGACGTTTTTGGCATGACGCGAAGCGGAGTGCCTATAACTTCTTTCCCCGTGCTAAAATCATAACAGTAATGCACGGTCTCGAGTATTAATATGGAATGATGTGAGGTGGTCATAGGTGTGCGTTTATCGGGGATTTTACAACGGCTTCGAACGCGGCTCAGCCAATCAGATTTTAGGACCGGAACTATCCGTTTTATAATTGCTGTTTTAATGGAATGGGCACAAATCCTCACATACATACTCCAAAATCTTGTAAGAAGCTTTCTTAGAAGAGCGCCTGTTTCATAGCTAAAAAGATCACATAGAATTTCAGTCGATTTGTTTTGAACTGGGATGTCCGACAAGCTCTTGTTCAGGTGTCCAAATACTTCTGGCCCTAGTGTATGATTGCTGTTTCTACTGAGTGGGCACAAATCCCCACAGACGTACTTCAAAGTCTTGTAAGAAGCCTTGTCAGGCAAGTGGCTGTTTATAGCTGGAAAGATCACACAGAGGTCAGTCTATTTTAATATAATCTGTTTTTGAACTGAGATGTCCGACTTGCTCATATTCAGGTGTCCAAATACTTTTGGCTACAGTGTATGATTGCTGTTTCTACAGAATGGGCACAAATCCCCATAGACATACTTCAAAGTCATGTGAAAAGCCTTCATAGAAAAAGAGTTTTATAGCTGAAAAGATCACATAAAGGTCACTCTGTTTTAATCATTTTAAAAGTTTGTTTTGATCTGGGACGTCCGACAAGCTCATGGTCAAGTGTCCAAATACTTCTGGCACTAGTGTATGATCGCTGTTTCTACTGAGTGGGCACAAATTCCCACAGACGTACTTCAAAGTCTTGTGAGAAGCCTTCTTGGAGGAGATCACATAGAGGTCACTCTATTTTCATACTTTGTTTTTAACTGGGACGTCCGACAAGCTCATGGTCAGGTGTCCAAATAGTTTTGGCTCTAGTGTATGATTGCTGCTTTGACTGAATGGGCACAAATCCCCACAGACGTACTCCAAAGTCTTGTAAGTAGAAGCTGAAAAGATCACATATAGGTCACTTGATTTTAATCATTTTCAAAGATTTGTTTTTGAACTGGGATGTCCAACCAGCTTGTTCAGGTGTCCAAATACATTTGGAAACATACTGTATGATTCAAGAATTTGTAGGGGTGCCAACACGCAGGCATTTACTTTACCAAAGGTGCCAATATTTCTGTAGCTAACTGTATGTAAGTGTTGGGAGAGCAGATCTAATTTTATGACGGCTGGACGGCGTCTGTTGGATGGACGGTGCTCCGGATTTTACGGCGCTGCCGACACGTTTTTAATACCAGCCCTGCACCCATTCCATAGACCTGACTCACCGGTGGACGGTGGAACAAACAATGCCCGTATTCAGTGCTTAGGGTAAAGTAGCCGATTTGTTTCTCCTACAGAGGGGCCAGAATAGCGCCGAGCCGCCCCCCTGCGTGTGCCGCCTCATTAAAATCCTGCTGTTTCACTGCCCGGGCACTGCTCTTACCCTGCAGATACCACACTCGTGTACCAGCAATAAATCTAAACACATCTCATCCAGATAGAGCTCTGGACCAACGGGACCTTCACAGATGCCATCGTCTACTTAATTTTGCCATCGTCTACATGACTGAGCATCAGAGGCGCAGATCCTGGACAGTCGGGGGTCCAGAACGTCCAGAAGGTCGCAGATGGTTCTTCACTGGTCATGAAGTTTTACACGCTACCTCGTTCACACCAGTGAAGGGGGGGGATTAGAACAGACGATGCACCTTCTGCATGTTTCTCATCGCTGTACCCACATAGAAATGCTGGCGGTTTTCTGCCCTGCTCTGTATTCTCCAGCTGTTTTGTTGATATTATGCACAGTAGAGGGAAAATGTAGGGCACTGATGCCTATTTTGGCAACTGACCATGAGCCTGTCGGACATCCCAATTAAAAAACAAATGGTAATAAAATAGACTGACCCTCTATGTGATCTTTTCAGCTATAACAACAACCACTCTTCTGAGAAGGCGTCTCACAAGAACTGTGGGAATTTGTGCCTATTTACTCAAAAGAACATTTGCATGGCTGTGATATGTCTCTCTGGCCTGGGTCATACTCTGTCCAGAACTCCTAAAACACCAGGAGCAAGACGTGAAAACATCAAATTCACTTCACTTACTCTCACAACCAGCCAATCCATCTTCTGCTTGTTTTCGGTAGGTAGGAGAAAACCAGTGTGTCCAGGAAACCGACTCGAGCTTAAGAAGAACACAGAGGCTCCTCACAGACAGTGACTTGGGGCAAAGTTCAAACCTAGAACCCCAGGACCATATACTGTGTGTACACTATGTAGCCAAAAATATGTGGACAGACATACTGGGGTAGGAAAGCGTCTGCTCATCTTGTCCTGTTGACCAGAGAGTAGTGTAGAGCCCCTGCATCATGTATGAAGCAAGTATGTGGACACCCAATCATCAGCTTGTTGGACATCCCATTTCAAAACCCCAGCTGGAAGTGTGTCTATCGGAATTTGTTCCCAATCAGTCGAAAGGGCGTTTGTGAGGTCAGACGCTGATGAGAGATGAAAAGTTAAATTTATTGGAACGTTAAAGGTTTTCAATAGGGTTGAGGTCAGGGCTCTCAGACCACTGAAGTTCCTCCATACCAAACTCATCATAAATGCATCATAAACAGTTTTCCCAAAACTCTCCAAAAAAAGGTCAAAATATCTTTTCTGTCCTTTTTTATAGTGCCAACAACAGGTTTTCTGTATCTGATAAATCGCTCTGCGCTGGTTACGGTCATGGTGGGTCCAGAGTATATCAGAACGCCTAAAATACTAGGAGCTAGACGAGAATACATCATGGACGTGGAGCCAATTCAGTGCAGAGCAAACACATTTACTTACTCTCTCACATCCAGCCAATCCACCTTCTGCTTGTTTTCGATAGGTAAGGGAAAACTAGTGTGTCTAGAAGAAACACTGAGACTTCTCACAGACAGTGACTGGGGGCTAGGTTCAAACCTAGATTCCCAGGACCATCTACTGTATTACTGTATGTACACTATGTAGTCAAATATATGTGGACAGACATACTGTGATAGGAAAGCATCTTCCTTAAGCTCTCCAATAAAAGAGTCAAAATATCCCTTCTGTCCTTTTTTAAAGTAGCAGGAACAGTCGTGCTCGGCGTGTCCTGTTGACCAGAGAATAACACAGAGTTCCTGCATCATGTCTGACCTTCTGTATGAGACTTATTTAGTTCCCCAAAGCTCCAGCTCATTAGAGGCCAATCTGAACTGCGCTAACGCAAATCAGCGCTCACATTTAACCGCGCTGTGGGAATCGCTTCTACAGCCTGAAAATAATTCACACACAATAATGTAGCAAGGCCAGGTCACGCAGAGTCTCATTACCCTTATAATACCGGTCACATGGTTTATTTCTTCTTTTATTTGTGTGCTGTAATGCTGTCTCCACTCCAACATTAAAATACAATAATGGAATAATAAAACAAATAGCCTCTCTAATTAGTTTTAACATGTAGAGTGGAAAAACGTCTAGTCTGCACGCTACACCTCCCATGTGTGTTTAATACAGAGGTTCTGAACCGCCGATGATACGTGTGGTGATGGTGTGTCGTCCACGTCTGTTATTCTTATACATTATTACGGTTCACATGGCTAACAAGACTAGCTTTTGTTAGCTTTTATCAGCTGATAAACTTGTTGTATTACTGATTATTGACAATGATAAGGTCATAAAAAAAGAGAAAGGTCCCAAATATTTACTCTTGGACTGCAAGAGGTTCAGATTTAAAACCAGCGCTGCATTACCAGTACAAAACCTTCTAGTTTCCATTTCATCACCAAAGGTTTCTTCGAGGGTTCTTCAAAAAGTTTCCGCACTTTATTTAAACTCTATTCATTAGAATAAAAACAAACTCCATCACTTTTCTACGTCGTCGCCTTCCGATGCATCAGTCTTTATTAATATAATTTGTTTTGGAACTGGGATGTCTAACCAGCACATGGTCAGGTGTCCAAATACTTTTGGTTACAGTGTATGATTGCTAGTTTGACTAAATGGGCACAAATCCCCACAGACGTACTTCAAAGTCTTGTGAGAAACCTTGTCAGACGAGTGGCTGTTTATAGCTGAAAAGATCACACAGAGGTCACTCGATTTTAATATCATTAGATTTTAAACTGGGATGTCCGACAAGCTTGTGGTCAGCTGTCCAAATACCTTTGGATACAGTGTATTATTGCTATTTTGACTGAATGGGCACAAATCCCCATAGACGTACTCCAAAGTCTTGAGAGAAGCTTTCTTAGAACAGTGGCTGTTCCATAGCTGAAAAGATTTGTTTTTGAACTGGGATGTCCAACCAGCTTTTTCAGGTGTCCAAATACTTTTTGAAACATACTGTATGATTCAAGAATTTGTAGGGGTTCCGTCGTTGGCGTTGTACCAACGTTTTAATGCCATCAGCAAAAAATTTGTTTTTGGTTGAGCTCGTAGCCCCTGATGCAGCGCTGCTTTCACATCATCATCACATGAAAATCTTCTTCCCCTTAAAGCTTCTTTGAGCGTCCAAAAAGGTGGAAATCAGATGGAGCTAAATCAGGACTATAAGCGTCTCTCAGTCTCTCAGCCACGACTGATTACTCCTCCTCCCTCCTACCCTCATCGCTTATTGAAGATCCCTCGTATTTCATTTCAGCTCCAGTTCTAGCTCCAATGGTTAGATTTCAGTACCATAGATTTCTGTTTGAGTAACAAAGCTTCGACTTCATTTTAATGCCAGTACCAAAAGTCTTCAGTTTAGGTTCCACTACAATATATTTAAAATATTATATCTTAAATATAAAAAATAAATATAAAAAAAAACCCATACTAATGACTTATAATACGCCCTTTATGACCAGTGTGAGAGTCTCAGCTCTGTTACTGGCTGGGGTGTATGAATTCACCTGTGTGAGATACAGGTCTCTATATAAACCTGCCACATGCAGGTGAAAAGAAGCGGTAGAGGTGGAAATACAGTCAGGTAACCGGATACGAGCAGATTAGGAGAAGAATTCAAGAAAAAAGCATTAAATACGTTTACATTCACGGCATTTAGCAGACGCTTTTATCCAAAGCGACTTACAGTACTGTGTCAGTACTGTGTCTAAGCAATTGAGGGTAAAGGGCCTTGCTCAAGGGCCCAACATTGGCAACCTGGCAGAGGTGGGACTTGAACCAGCAACCTTCTAATTACTAGTCCAGTACCTTAACCACTGTCCTATAATAAGAGAAGATGTTCCTTCGGGCATGAGCTGCTTCTTTTAAATCTTTTTATTTAGGATTTAACTTTTAATTCTGTTTCTTGTCAGATTTACTTTTGTACTGATGTGATTTTTTCTGTTGCAGAACCCAATTATTACACAGCGTTCGCATTAGCTTTGGCTTTAGTGCATAAACCATGAACAGTAATGTCAGTTTAGTTGTTTTGTTGTGTTTTTATTCCCTGTCTATGATATCATTATTGCTTCATGAATTGACATTTACTGTGACAATTTACACAACAACCACGGTAATCAGAAAAGGCAACAGAGGCAGTTACTCTTTTTTACACCACTGTAATATATTTACAATAAAAAGGTAAGATCTGTGTCCATCTGAAGCGTCCTGTGGTAAAACATCCTGCACCTCAAAGTTCAGTTAAACCCAAGAACTGGATCACAGGATCACGAATGCAGCGTTTATGCATCCAAACGTCATTTTGCTCAGTCAGTGTTTCTGAACGTATTGATATATGTAGAGATCGCTGACAGACCGGGGTTACGGTGTGTATAATTACATTTCTGAGCTGATTTTCCTGCATTATTTCAAAGTAAATCTGATTACTTCTCTATCTGCCTGTCCGAAAACCCATGAATATGAAAAATGAAGGAACAGAAGCCGAGGATTTTTGGAGAGATTGACTGTCCCTGGGTTCTGCTTCTGTACTGTGTCGTGCCGTGACTGGCTGTACCTGCAGTGTCTGGATTTACAGTATGCGAGGCAGAATGTACCGGAACACGGGGTACGTGAGATGACCGCTGCGGAAACGGCATGTCGATTCATTAGAAAGACGTTGGGGTCAGACGTAATGCTCTCTGTGGTTGATGTGAACCTGGTCAGCACCGTTCTGATGGCAGATCCACTCCTCATAGGATAGAGGGTGGTGGGTCGGTTTACGGGGTTCACGCTGGACCCTGTCCGATGTCCTTTCTGCCGTTTCAGTGCGTTTCTCCATCCTGAAAAGTGGCTGGAGAAAAAGACGCAATCGTTTAGGAACACAAGCTACAAGACATAAAGATGCTGCTTGACAGCAGGTACAGTATTGTTGGGTTGGGTTTGAATGCCTCACCTTTTCTTCTGTAAATATATGTCTGGTCACTGTAGCGGAATAAATTATGGGCATTTTTGTCCAAAGTGACTTACAGTACTGTGACAGTACATTGTCTAAGCAATTGAGGGTTAAGGGCCTTGCTCAAGGGCCCAACATTGACAACCTGGCAGTGATGGGGCTTGAACCTGCAATATTTTGGTTACTAATCCAGTACCTTATCCATTAGGCTGCCCACTGCCCACCACAGAGCAGGTATTATTTAGGTGGTGGATCATTCTCAGCACTGCAGTGACACTGACATGGTGGTGGTGTGTTAGTGTGTGTTGTGCTGGTATGAGTGGATCAGACACAGCAGTGCTGCTGTTTTTAAACACCTCACTGTCACTGCTGGACTGAGAATAGTCCACCAACCAAAAATATCCAGCCAACAGCGCCCCGTGGGCAGAATGAAAGGGGGCTAACAAAGCATACAGAGAAACAGATGGACTACAGTCAGTAATTGTAGAACTACAAAGTGCTTTTATATGGTAAGTGGAGCTGATAAAATGGACAGTGAGTGTAGAAACAAGGAGGTAGTTTTAATGGTATGGCTGATCGGTGTATGTATATACATATATATATAAATCAAAACCTTGCTTTGTACACAGGGACACAGTCATGCTGAAACAGGAAGGAGCCTTCCCTAAACTGTTGCTCCAAAGTTTGAAGCATATAATTTCCTTTATATTATTAATTTATTACACCTGTTAGCAACTGCTATAGTTGAAAGACATGAATTCTAAAATTAGAACAGTGGCTAAAATGTCAAAAATTAAATGGTCAAATATGTAGTTGTGTTAACATTTCATTGACTACAAATGCGTTAGAACATGTTCATCTCGAAGACGAGTTCGTTCAGAATCAGCTACTTATCACAAATCGACTGACTCGATTTTGTTAACTCCCGTAGCGTCAATGCATTTGCCCGTAGAAGCTGAGCGTCTCTTCACTTCTATGGGGCTGCATGGAAAAGTTTTTTTCATTGCTTCAAAACTCGCCGGTCATTGGATAAATGTCACGATTTTGTCCCGCCCACGGACGCTGAGCGTCTCTGGGGGTGAATGGAGCTGTGGGCGGGTCTGGACGCTGAGCTTCTGCAAGATGATTGGAGGATCAGTCGAAAGGCTGAATCCCGTTTTGATTGACAGCTATTTTGAGATCTACACCGTCACTTAATCACTGGGAGCTTCTGTCCCATCGCGGATTTTGCGAGTGAAGTCGAAAGACAAACTGCAACCCATTTCAGGCTATTTTCTTGAAAAGGAACGGAGGGCAGAATTTATGTATAAATAAATTGACAAATTTTATGACGTAAGCCGACAATGAGCTTCCCCTCTTTGAAAGACCAGCAGCCGCCACTGAATTAGCAGGGGTGTCCCAATACTTTTGTCCATATAGTGTAAATTCTGTGCAGTTCAGTGTCTGTAATGTGGACGTTTTTATTCTGTGTTTGTTTTTATTTTATCTACATTAGTGTAAAATCTAACGGCTGAGACATTTTACAGATTTATTTCTTCTGAGGGTTTGTGTGCTCCTAACAAAATCCAAATCCGTTATTATCTGAAATGTGCTGTTAAATACGATCGGGAGGCGAGAGATAACACGGCGAGCAGGAGGAAGGAGGTGTGAACGAGGAAGATAAGGAGAAATTAAGTCCACACATAAAAGGACGAGAACTGACGAAGGGGGCGGCGAATAGATAATCATTAACTATAAATGGGAATCACATTCGTCACAGGCATCAATTAGAAGCGAATGTCAATAATCAGGCGGAGAGAGAGAAACTCACCTGAGAGAACGAGGCTCTGTAAAGGACCTGAGGGACCACCGAGGGTCTCTCACTGTACTGAGGGGGAGGTTTATGTGTCGGAGGAAGATCGATGCTGTAGAGGAGAGAAAAACCCATCAGATGACTTTGTACAAATCAGAACCGACCGCGTGTTCTGTAAGGTCGTGGAAATTCCCCATGTCAGTCTTCTTAAAAAGCCGTGTTATGTTAGGGTGATTAGCCGTGGGAAAACGCAGCATACGCCCTCGATTAGTTCTCGGTGTAGAAGTAAAACGCTTTTACTTCCTTATCAGAGTCAAAGATCAGCCAAGTCAAACAAGAAAAATAGCGTGGTCATGTACACGACTGCCTGTGCAGAAATGACCTCGGGGTTAAAGTGATCAGACCAAGATTCTTATAGCTTAAAATAAATAAATAATATAATATACTCTGGTTTATAGACCATGGATTCAAAAAGCATTCAGACCCCGAGACTATTTGAGCACTGAATTGTGTTGTGGATTTGATTTGAAATGAATAAATTGGGGCGGCACGGTGGCTCGGTGGGTAGCACTGTCGCCTCACAGCAAGAAGGTCCTGGATTCGATCCCTAGACGGGGTCTGGGTCCTTTCTGTGCGGAGTTTGCATGTTCTCCCCGTGTCTGCGTGGGTTTACTCCCACAGTACAAAAACATGCAGTCAGGTTAATTGGAGACACTGAATTGAGTGTGTGTGTATGTGTGTATATGTGTGTGTGTGTGTGTGTGTGTGTGTGTATGTGTGTGTGTGTGTGTGTATGTGTGTTTGTGTGTGTGTCTGCCCTGCGCTGGACTGGCGCCCCGTCCAGGGTGTTACTGTGTGCCTTGCGCCCATTGAAAAGCTGGGATAGGCTCCAGTGGAAATTGCATTGTCACCCTTCAGTCTACTACATGTTTTTCAAAAACTAAAATTTCTTCTTCACAAAAGTATTCAGACTCTTTACTGGGGTGCAATTGAGTTCAAAAGAGGCTTTAATGTCATTTCAGATATTTACAAGTACAGATTGAAATGAAACAACGTTCCCTTCAGGACCAGGACCAGGGGTGCAACACACAACACAATACAATAAATACAAGGATCTAATAAGTGAGATAAAAAATGTGGCCTCATCACTCGCTCAAACAAACAGAACTTGCGTGACTTGATGTGGTTCAGTGGCTCCTTCTCTGTTCTGGCCATCTCGTACACTCGCTCAGTGGTGATCATCTTCCTTTATGAGATATTCAGCAGTTCTATTTTGTTTATGCATTTTGTGTCAGGCTTCCTCTCCACCAATGCCGATCCCCGCTCTGATTGAGGAGAACGAAGCTAACCCACGCCCCCTCCGACACGTGGGCAGCATGCCGTATGCATTTTATCACCTACACTTTGACTGTGCACTGTGTACGGAGAGACAAACCCTGATCCGCACTCGTTTCCCATCTCTGTGCAGGCGCCGTCATCGTAATTGCGTTAGTTATGAGAGAGAGACCCTATCCGGCTTAATCCCACCCCTATCTGAACAACAGGCCAATCGTCGTTCATGTGGCTGCTCAGCCTTAGTCGGCAGGCAGAGCCGAGACTCGGTACGATGTATTCGAGATCCCAGCTCTGGTGTTCCAGCGTGTGTTTTTACCTCATTCACTCACGACTAGAGGCAATTTTAAGTAGCCAGTCTGCATACTGGGTGGCACAGTGCCTCACAGCAAGAAGGTCTTGTGTTTGATTCCCAAGTGGAGATTGCATGTTCTCTCTGTGTCTGTGTGGGTTTCCTCCCACAGTACAAAGACGTGCACTCAGGTTAATGGAGATACAAAATTGTTCATGATGTGTGTGTGTGTGTGTTTGTGTGTGTGCCCTGTGATGGACTGGCAACCTGTCCGGAGTGTTTCCTGCCTTTCGCCTGGTGAACTGTACCCACCACTAGCATAAATGAATAAAATAGATCTGTGTACTGGCACTGCTTTTGTCATGAGAGAAACCAGAGTACCTGGAGGAAAACAATCCCAACGTGGCATAAACATGGAAATCATAGAAAATAATTTCTTTGTCTTTTTGTCTGTTAAATGAAGGATCAAAAGAATTAACACGTGTCCCAACTTTTCTGGAAACGGACTTTGAACATGCACCACCCTGAAAGCTCTTATGCTGCTCGGCCTGCAGTAAAATCTTCCGCTTCTGTTCACTCGAACCTCCACCGTGCCGGTCTGTCATCACGAATCCGTCTCGCTGTACGTCTCCAGCGTCTCCGCCCTCGTATTTACAGACCTGCCGCATGAATTTTTAAGGACGCGCTCTGAGACGAGGACGAGGGCTTCGTTTTCAGGACCTCTGAGGCTTCAGACAGTTTCAGGGTCACGCTGTCCTGACCTCACATTCTCGAGATGCCTGATGGACGGAGAGATGCCACAACTTGCCCTTTGAATCCAGATACTGAGGTGTTCGGGTGCTTTTAGAAAGATTTAAGGACAGGAACGAGGTGCAGCTTGACAAACATGGAATTAGTGCAGTGATAGATCTGAAAGCTTCCCAGATCCGTGCTGGAGAGGAACGTGAACGATTGAACTCTTTCTATAGTGTTAAAATACACCGATCAGCCATAACATTAAAACCACCTCCTGGTTTCTACACTCACTGTCCATTTGATCAGCTCCACTTACCATATAGAAGCACTTTGTAGTTCTACAATTACTGACTGTAGTCCATCTGTTTCTCTACATACTTTTTTTTTGTTCTTCAATGGTCATGCCCCCCACAGGACCACCACAGAGCAGGTATTATTTAGGTGGTGGATCATTCTCAGCACTGCAGTGACACTGACATGGTGGTGGTGTGTTAGTGTGTGTTGTGCTGGTATGAGGATCAGACACACCTCACTGTCACTGCTGGACTGAGAATCATCCATCAACCAAAAACATCCAGCCAACAGCGCCCCGTGGGCAGCGTCCTGTGACCACTGATGAAGGTCTAGAAGATGACCGACTCAAACAGCAGCAATAGATGAGCGATCGTCTCTGACTTTACATCTACAAGGTGAACCAACTAGGTAGGAGTGTCTAATAGAGTGGACAGTGAGTGGACACGGTATTTAAAAACTCCAGCAGCACTTCTGTGTCTGATTCACTCATACCAGCACAACACACACTAACACACCACCACCATGTCAGTGTCACTGCAGTGCTGAGAATGATCCACCACCTAAATAATACCTGCTCTGTGGTGGTCCTGTGGAGGTCCTGACCATTGAAGAACAGGGTGAAAGCAGGTTAACAAAGCATGTAGAGAAACAGATGGACTACAGTCAGTAATTGTAGAACTACAAAGTGCTTCTATATGGTAAGTGGAGCTGATAAAATGGACAGTGAGTGTAGAAACAAGAAGGTGGTTTTAATGTTCTGGCTGATCAGTGTAGGTGATTCATTTAGAGCCTGGCAGAGATTCTTTGGAGCTCCTCACTCCTCCTGAACTAAGTTATTATACGCTCCCTCGTTATTCAGTCAGATTTCTACATGAGAACTACTGAATAAATCCAGCCGCATCACTGAGGAGGGTTTTTCATGAATCATCACACCACTCTGGATTCACATTATGAAATTTCCATGAAAAGTTACGAGACACATAAAGGCATAAAGCCTGAAGGCTGGAGATGATCCATAATGTACAGAGACCCGTGAAGACGGCGGGGGTGTTTGCAGACAGGCCTGAGATTTCTCACCGGATCCTCCTGCATGTCCGGGGCAGGGACCAGGATTTTGGGCCGAGCATCAAAGAAGGAGAGGAATCAAAGACGCTTTATGAATTTCTGATGTGCAGTATCTGTGGGCCTGTTTCCTGTTTCCTGACAATGCAAATGTTTTGCCTTTATGGGCCCCATTTATCAATAACCTGTTTTACGCCAGCAAGTTACATTTACATTTACATTTTCGGCAATTAGCAGGCGCTTTTATCCAAAGCGACTTACAGTATACAATCTAAGCAATTACGGGTTAAGGGCCTTGCTCAAGGGCCCAACAGTGACAACCTGGCAGTGGTGGGTCTTGAACCGGCAACCTTCTGATTACTGGTGCAGTACCCTAACCACTAGGCTACAGCTGCTCTATGCTGGTTCCCATGCTGGTTCCCATGCTGGTTCCTAAACTAAAAGTGGTACCGGTGGCATGGTGGGTAGCACTGTCACCTCACAGCAAGAAGGTCCTGGGTTCGATCCTCAGGTGGAACGGTCCATGTCCAAACATGACATTCAAATCCTAATAAATAAATAAATAAATATAAAGTGGTACCAAAATGGTAAACAATGACATCAGGGCAGTTGTAGCCAAGTGGTTAAGGTACTGGACTAGTAAGCAGAAGGTCGCTGGTTCAAACCCCACCACTGCCAGGTTGCCACTGTTGGGCCCTTAAACAAGGTAACAAGGCCTTTAACCCTCAATTACTCAGACTGTAAGTCGCTTTGGATAAAAGTGTCTGCTCAATGCCGAAAATGTAAATGAAAATGACATCAAGGGCTTGGGGTGGCATGGTTGTGAAACAGAATGGACTGTTTTACCCAAGGGAGGTATGATGGTGCAGTGGGTAGCGCAGTCGCCTCACGTAAAGAAAGGCCTGGGTTTGAGTCCCCGGCCAGGCAGCCAGGGTCCTTTCGGTGTGTAGTTCTGCATGTTCTCTGTGTCTGTGTGGGTTTCCTTTCACAAGGCCAATTGGAGGTACTAAAACTGACCTGTCAGGGTGTTCCTTGCTTGTCACCCAAGGACTGAGCCCCACCGCGACTCTGACCAGGATAAAGCGGTAATAAAACAGACAATGACTAAATGAATAAATGTTTTCCCTTTAACGTCTGGAGTCGGTGTGGATTTTCTATCATCTGTCAGGTGTGTCCGAACTGCTGGTGCTTATCTCCCTGCCGGAGTCCCCGCTGTCTGGGTGTAGCATCTCTCCGTCTGGCGCCAGCTGTACCAACACGGTTCCGAACCAGGGCATCAATAAGCCCGGAAATACAGAGGATGAGCAAGGATCTGCAGTAAGACCGGAGAGATGAAGGGCGTCTCAGGTCGCCAAGCACAAAAGTTTCATCAGAGGAAGTTCTTGTCATGATCATGTTGGACGGCGGCTTAGTGTATAAAAATCAACTCTTAGAATTAAGGCTCCTCAGTGGGAGCATTTTAAGGCATCTAAGAACTTAGACATGCCTTCTTCTCATGAGTGTAGGATGACGTAAAATGCATCTATGTAGGGAGATCACTGGGTTTTCAGACAGACCCAGTAATGCTGAGACTCTCCAGAGCTTCTCCAGATGTTGAAGATGTGGCAGAGTGTTTCATCTGATTCATTTCACTCCATGACTGATCTGTACGGCACATACGATGATTTACTCTTTCCAAACTAGGGTTGTGTGTGGCTCCGGTCCTGGGGATCGCGGGTCCGGGTAGTCTGGTGCTCTCATGTTTGTCAGATTGGCTGGTGCTGTGTGTTGGCTTCTCTGACCCCTAGGACCGGAGCTGCCCACCCTGATTATAGACAAAGACGCAGAGCTCGGGGGTTCTGGGTCATAGAAACTTGTGCTGATCAGGGATGTTGGGTTGCTGTCGTTCTGCCTCTCTACTCTTTACTTTTGTTGTGTAACGCCCACCGTTGATGACGTGCTTGGTTCCCAAAAACTGGTGGAAACGCGGGTCGGTCCTCTACAAAACACCAAGAACCTGAACAGAACCGGTTCAAGAACCAGTCCTTTCGGTGGAAAAGCCCTAACTGCCCGAATGAACTGTAGCATGTTATCGTCATCAGAGTGGCATCAGAGCGGCATCAGTCGTCATGAAGCTGTGGAATGTTTTTCAGTCGTGCGTGACTATTTATAATCTGGTACTTTAACCTGGTAAATGTTGCACACGGGTGAGAGAGTTTCGGCATTCGTCGACATTCGGTCCAGCAGCTACGTGATCAAAATAAAACAACATCCATATTAGATGTGCAGATCTGCATGTCTGAGCCACAGAAAACTACCAGACCCTCCTTAAGGATTCCAAAAGAGGTCAGATCTGCTTGACCTTACTAATTAAGTCTATCTATTTCTGAGCATTCCCCCTCTTTATCCACCCAGTCCAGTTGTGGCCAGTTGGAACCTATCTCTCTCTCTTTTGGCTGCTGCCACCCTTGATCGTGGAGAGCCGAGGCTGTGGACAGCTTTCAAAACTATAAATTCACCCCCCATATGGCCAAAACGATGATTTATTTACCATCTTTCTTGCAGTTATAACAGCCTCTACTCTTCTCATAAGGCTTTTCACTAGATTTGCATCCCTACACTCCACGCTGGTATGTCTGACCAGTCCACAGATGCAGATTTGAAGGTCATAAATAAGTGACCACCCTGTTCTGAATGGTACGTTCCGACCATTAAGGAGAAAGTTCAGCGGGTCTGATGGCTGCTCTCACAGCAGCACCGGTGAAGTTCTAATCCCTCAGTGCAGGTTCAGTCAGTAAATGGCCGTGAAAGTAGAGTCCTCTCAATTATTTAGCAGGTAAGTGCCCATATACGCCCACCTGCCCCATAATACCCTGCTGAGTGCAGAGAACCTGCTGACTCATGCTAACAGCTACTGACACACACACACACACACACACACACGTTATGAGAGAGTATTAACCAACATCTGGAGGAGGGAAGCACAAACCAGCCCTCAGAAAACGCCTTAAATCGTCAGTTTTTTGTACTTTCATCCCTCCAAGCACAATAAATGGAACTAGAACGTTAGAATGAAGCATTTTCATTGGTCATAATGTAAATTATATTAGAGTATTTTAAAATATGTGGAGGTTACGACATGTCGGCACCAGCACATTCACAACCGTAATAGAACGTTGTGTGAAGGTTGGCGTGTCAGTTCTGCTGACTGATAAGTGTGAAGATAAACTCACGGCTTGTCCGTGTGCGTGGGTGTCGGGGCTTTGCGGGCAGTGATGAGGACGATGGTGAAGATGATGATGAGGAAGAGTGCCAGAACAGCTCCCATAACAGCTCCTGCTATAGCCATGGTAGAGGTCATCTGCTTTTGTGACATTTCTGTAAGAGGAACAAGATAGTCAGCAGACGGGTCTGTGTACTGCCACCCTTTAATACCATCCTGTACTATCACCCTATACTATCAAGCTGTACTACCACCCTGTACTATCACCCTGTACTATAATATTACCCTGCACTATCACCCTGTACTATAATATTACCCTGCACTATCACCCTGTACTATCAGCCTGTACTATAATATCACACTGTATTATCACACTGCACTATAATTCTGTACTATCATCCTGCACTATCACCCTGTACTATCATCCTATACCATTACCATGTACTATCACCCTGTACTATCAACCTGTACTATCACCCTGTACTATCACCCTGTACTATCACACTGTACTATCACACTGTACTATCACACTGTACTATCACCCTGTACTATCACCCTGTACTATCAACCTGTACTATCACCTCGTACTATCACACTGTACTACAACCCTGTACTACAATGCTGTACTACCACCCTGTACTATAATATCACCCTGCACTATCACCCCGTACTATCACCCCATGCTATCACCCCATACTAGCACCCCGTTCTACCACCCTGTACTACCACGCTGTACTATCACCCTGTACTATCACCCTGTACTATCACCCCGTACTATCACCCCGTTCTACCACCCTGTACTACCACGCTGTACTATCACCCTGTACTATCACCCTGTACTATCACCCTGTACTATCACCTCGTACTATCACCCTGTACTATCACCCCGTACTATCACACTGTACTATCACATTGTATTATCACCCTGTACTATCACCCTGTACTATCACCCCATACTATCACCCTGTACTATCACACTGTATTATCACCCTGTACTATAATATCACCCTGTATTATCACCCTGTACTATCACCCTGTATTATCACCCTGTATTATCACCCTGTACTATAATATCACCCTGTATTATCACCCTGTACTATCACCCTGCACTATCATGCGGTACAATCACCCAGCACTATCACCCTGTACTACCACCCTACGATCACAAGCGTTGTTCTGTTAAAGCTGTTCTACTGTTACAATGTTCTGATTGTCACCCTGTAACAGCTCTGATGTCGAGGTTACTCCATATTATTACATTCACTGCATTATTCTTGCACATAAAAACAAACGCCCTGTCGGTCAGGTACCTGACGAAGCGTGTGAGTGGACCACTGTGTTTGGTCAGGTGGAGGGCTGTATTGTGGTTTGCCCGGGGAGGGCTGTTCTTTAATTAGCGCTGCATGCTGTCGGACTTTAAAGCCTGCCGCCCTGACCCCCCCTTCTGCTTTACTGCACCCCTTCCCTAAAGTTTGCTTTCTTTCCCTTTGCTTCTATCTGACAGTTTTACGCTCTCGTGCGTCGGGATAGAGCGGGTCAGCGAGGAACCGTGGGGTTCGTTAGATCACACGCTCGTTATCTCCACAGCAGGGGCTCCCCGGCACGGATTAACATTCGGTAATTAGGATGAATTAAACTCAAAGATGTTTTGGCCGGGTCAACAGGCGATACGGTTACACTCGTAGCCCAGGTTACGCAATACAAACATGCTCAATCGGGCGGGGCATTTTGTTGGAAAATAAACTAAAAAACCGAAACATATGCTGTCAAAACAGCTCGCACCCACCGAGACTCCACAACACACCTCAAGGTGTCCTGGGGTACCTACCAGGACCTTATGAGTTCTCTAGTGGATCGTCCTACAGTGAGTAAAATAAATGGCACACACGTGACAGGGTGTCCACAAGAACTATAAGAAAATGGGATTCATTATACTTGGCGACCTTCTCGCATTGGTTTCTTCCATGTCAAGTTGTGCCACTTGTGTGCCCACTGTAAGTGCTTCTACAGAGGACAGGAGCTCTCAGCCTCGTACTCAGAATTATTGTGTTGTAAGATATGATAAGATAAGATAAGATTGATAAGATAAGATGACTTTATTAATCCCCTTAGAAAAATTGACTAAACACTGACATAGTGAAACAGTGGACAAAGAAGACCATGGCGTCCAGTATGGACCAGCACAAGAGCTATCCATTTGAAGTGCTGGTATGAGTGGATCAGACACAGCAGCACTGCTGGAGTTTTTAAATACCGTGTCCACTTACTGTCCACACCTAGTTGGTCCACCTTGTAGATGTAAAATCAGAGACGATCGCTCATCTATTGCTGCTGTTTGAGTCGGTCATCTTCTAGACCTTCATCAGTGGTCACAGGACGCTGCCCACGGGGCGCTGTTGTCTGGATATATTTTTGGTTGGTGGACTATTCTCAGTCCAGTAGTGACAGTGAGGTGTTTAAAAACTCCAGCAGCGCTGCTGTGTCTGATCCACTCATACCAGCACAACACACACTAACACACCACCACCATGTCAGTGTCACTGCAGTGCTGAGAATGATCCACCACCTAAATAATACCTGCTCTGTGGTGGTCCTGTGGGGGTCCTGACCGCTGAAGAACAGGGTGAAAGGGGGCTAACAAAGCATCCAGAGAAACAGATGGACTACAGTCAGTAATTGTAGAACTACAAAGTATAAAGACATGAAGAAAAGCTCGATTTAAAGAGCCTCAGCTTCACTGAACCGGAACATTAACTGAGGTTTTCTTGAGTGACATCAGTGCCCAGCCATACAAATGTCCTTTTGAATGGCTCTGAATGGACACAAATTCCCACAGACATACTTCATAGTCTCGTGAGAAGCCTTCTCAAAGAGCGGCTGCTGTTATAGCTGAGAAGATCACATAGAGTCAGTCTGTTTTAATACAATTTGCATTTGAAATGAGACGTCCAACAAGATCATGGTCAGGCGTCCGAATACTTTTGGTCCTCTGGTAAAATGAATCTGTGGGTTGAATCATTGTGTGACTGTATAACTGGAATTGTATACAGCACTAATCAGACTCAGGCGGATGACCACACATTTCAGGAACCAGAACCAGTGAAGCACATCCGAACTTCTGCTACCTTCCACGATCCTGCTGTCCTTATCGTCTCTCATATTCAAACACGATCCTCTCTGTATTTTTTAAAGCAGATCGAAAATATTTGGATGGAGGTTTTACTTGATGCGGGAACAATAGGGCGGGACGGTGCCAGGATTTGGAGGGGTGGGTGGGGTGGGTTCACCATCCTTCTGCCGTTTGGCTGCTTTTCTACCACAGATGGGCCCCCAACAGAGAGTCACAAGACTGCTTTACAGTTCACTTCACACCAGATCACACATCACGCATGAGACAGTGTGCGGTGCGTTTACTACATTTATTCCTTATATATTAGCACATGTACATTGACAATAAATACAAAACATAGCCAAAAGTATGTGGACATCCCTCTTAATCATTCACCCTGCAAAAGAGAAGCATTTTCACCTGAGCTCAGAGACTTTTGGTATTGTATTTAAAATGAATAATTCCGACTGTCATTCCTCTTTAATTACAGCTGCCAATTTCCGGCGACAGGAGGCAGCACAAAAGTTGGCATCGCAAAGTGGGTGTAGTTGGCGACACAACTAACTGTATAACAATAAACACTTTACAGTCAAGCCAGAAAGTCTGCACACCCCTTTCACCTTCTCTACGTTTTATGACATTACAGACTCATTCTATAATAGATTGAGTTCTTTTTTGTCACAAACTTCTACACAAAATAGCCACAATGACAAAGTGAAAGCAGGTTTTTAGCCATTTGTGCTAATGTATTAAAAATCTAAATGTAAAATATCATATGTACACAAGTGTGCTCACCCTTTGATATGACACCCAAAAGTGAGCTGAGGTGCATTTTTAGATGTTTCTACAATTGAATTGGAGTCCATCTGTGGTCAATTCAATTGATTGGACATGATTGGGGATTGCCAGCACCTGCCTTTATAAGGTCCCACAGTTGACAGGGCATATCAGAGCAAACTCCAAGCCGTGGGGTCAAATGAATTATCTGCAGACCTCAGAAACAGGATTGTGTCGAGGCATAGATCTGGAGAAGGGTACAGAAACATTGCTGCAGCTTTACACGTCCCGAAGAGCACAGTGGCCTCCATCGTTCGTAAATGTAAGAAGTTTGGAACCACCAAAAATCTTCCTAGACCTGAAGCCACCCGGCCAAACTGAGCGATCGGGGAAGACGGGCCTTGGCCAGGGAGGTGTCACTCTGACAGAGCTCCGGCGTATCCTTGTGGAGATGGGAGAACCTGATCAGAAGATCAACCATCCAGCACTTTATCTTCACCACAACATGGAATACACACTCTCCATTTTGGTTCCTAGATAATTGTTCCTACTAGAGATGGAAGAGAAACTTCGTGTCATGGCATCAAACTTCAATACTGCAAATAGACGGCAGACATCATAAAGAATAAAGACAGTTTTCTTGTTGACTGTACAGGCAGTGATGAACTTCACAGGGATGAAATTAATTTATTGAAATGTATTTATTTGTGGTAAAAACTGGGTGGGAAGGAATCTGATTTGTGTTTGGCATTAATTAAACCGTGAGAACCAAACCAGGCGATGATGACCCTGCTGGTGTGAACACAAAGTCAAAGTGAACTTTATTGTCATTCAGACTATACAGCTAGGAGTGCACAGCTGAACGAGATCGCGTTTCTTAAGCTCCAATGTGCAGAATATGAAAAAAGAGCATATACAAGACAAAATATACATTAAGTTTTTAAAAAAGATATACATTAAGTAAAAAAAAAATAAAAAAAAATATTGCACAGACATTGTAGACAGACATAAAATACACGTTAAGTAAAGTAAAAAATATATACACATTAAGTAAGAAATATTGCACATAATTTGCAGTGGTGAGGTACCGGTCTAATAAATAAATAAAATTGAGGAAAGATCAGCAATTTGGGCAACAAGTGGTGAAAATTCACTGCCAGAGTGTAAGGTTATCCCTTTTGTTCAGTCTTTAGTCATTTGTGTCAGACTTGCTCTTCAAGAGTGAGAAAAAACAACCTGAGAAACAATTCCCCTCTTTGCGAGTAAGAGCAGAATAACTGACCAGCGCTCACGGCTCTTAAAGACCTGTAGTACTTAAAACCGGAGCTTTACCGCCAGAGCTCAGAGGTGTAACGCGAACTTTGAAGAAGCATCACCAGCACCGAGCGATGTTTACCCGTCAGATTTAATGTCAGTCCAGAACGCCGACTCAGCACGCCCGCTCGGGTTCAGAGCAGTGCTGGATTAAGGGAAGCCTAACGCAGTGGTTACATAAGAACAGGTTTGGGATTAGGAACCCCTCTCAGGAGCGATTACGAGGATCAGGTGCCGCTCTTACGCTGCCTGTTCTGGGGGTTGCCCAGCGTAAAGCCGTTTGAAGTCTCTGCAGGTAGATACACGATGGAGAGGATGGTTAGCGCACGTCCGAGTCAGCTGGGGGGATAAAGCAGAGGACTTGGCGCTTTGTGATATTTGACAGCCATGTGACGGACCGGCCTCATATAGGATTTAATTTCACTGACTGGCGTACGTGGTCAGGTACGTGTCAAACGTGTCAAGAGGAACAGACGGATGTCCAGTTGTTTTTAAATAAAACATCTTTTAGTGTGTACATCATTTATTCTTTCTGTGCGGCCCGGTGATGGGGACCACTAGTCTAGAGGTTCTATAAATGAGCTGGACCATACAATAATAATAATCAGACGTTTTACTTCAGGCTTTTGGTCGTGCGTGGTGCAGTTCGCTCAGGAACCGAGAGGAAAACGAGACTCTAAATTGCTCAGTGTAACCGGGTCATCCAGATAAGAGGCGAGCAGACACACTCGGGGGAACATAATAGACGTTTATCGCCCTTCCGTAGATGACCGGACAAGGTCAAAGGTGAGATCTTAGCACTACTTTCACCCAAGGAGGACGGAGGTCCTTGCTGGGTCTGGTTCCTCTCAAGGTCTCTTCCTGTCATTCTAAAGAAGATTTTCCTGCCACTTTCACCCTCGTTTTGCTCAACAGGGGTTTATAGTCTGTTGGTTCTGGATTTCCCATACAAATACATTTGACTTGACTTGGCTGCCATGGAAGGACGACTCAGGAGAACTCTATAATAATGACCATGGGTTTAACTATCATGTCCAACAAGCTCATTTTCAGTGTCCACATATTTTTGGCCATGAAGTTGGCTACAAATCTGTGGCTAAACTATTAGAACACGTACTTCTTCATAGATAGATGGATAGATAGACAAACAGACAGACAGATAGATAAATAAATAAATAGACAGACAGACAGACAGAGATAGATAGATAGACAGACAGACAGAGATATATAGGTAGACAGACAGATAGAAAGACAGACAGACAGTGATAGATAGACAGACAGACAGAGATATATAGGTAAACAGACAGATAGATAGATATACAGACAGACAGACAGATATATAAATAGATAGACAGACAGACAGACAAACAGATAAATAAACATATAGATAGATAGATAGATAGATAGATAGATAGATAGATAGATAGATAGATAGATAGATAGATAGATAGATAGATAGATAGATAGATAGACAAACAGAGATAGATAGACAGACAGACAGAGATATATAGGTAGACAGACAGATAGAAAGACAGACAGACAGTGATAGATAGACAGACAGACAGACAGAGATATATAGGTAGACAGACAGATAGAAAGACAGACAGACAGTGATAGATAGACAGACAGACAGACAGAGATATATAGGTAAACAGACAGATAGATAGATATACAGACAGACAGACAGATAGATAAATAGATAGACAGACAGACAGACAAACAGATAAATAAACATATAGATAGATAGATAGATAGATAGATAGATAGATAGATAGATAGATAGATAGACAGACAGACAGACAGAGATATACAGTGTATCACAAAAGTGAGTACACCCCTCACATTTCTGCAAATATTTTATTATATCTTTTCATGGAACAACACTATAGAACTAAAACTTGGATATAACTTAGAGTAGTCAGTGTACAACTTGTATAGCAGTGTAGATTTACTGTCTTCTGAAAATAACTCAACACACAGCCATTAATGTCTAAATGGCTGGCAACATAAGTGAGTACACCCCACAGTGAACATGTCCAAATTGTGCCCAAAGTGTCAATATTTTGTGTGACCACCATTATTATCCAGCACTGCCTTAACCCTACTGGGCATGGAATTCACCAGAGCTGCACAGGTTGCTACTGGAATCCTCTTCCACTCCTCCATGATGACATCACGGAGCTGGTGGATGTTAGACACCTTGAACTCCTCCACCTTCCACTTGAGGATGCGCCACAGGTGCTCAATTGGGTTTAGTCCATCACCTTTACCTTCAGCTTCCTCAGCAAGGCAGTTGTCATCTTGGAGGTTGTGTTTGGGGTCGTTATCCTGTTGGAAAACTGCCATGAGGCCCAGTTTTCGAAGGGAGGGGATCATGCTCTGTTTCAGAATGTCACAGTACATGTTGGAATTCATGTTTCCCTCAATGAACTGCAGCTCCCCAGTGCCAGCAACACTCATGCAGCCCAAGACCATGATGTTACCACCACCATGCTTGACTGTAGGCAAGATACAGTTGTCTTGGTACTTCTCACCAGGGCGCCGCCACACATGCTGGACACCATCTGAGCCAAACAAGTTTATCTTGGTCTCGTCAGACCACAGGGCATTCCAGTAATCCATGTTCTTGGACTGCTTGTCTTCAGCAAACTGTTTGCGGGCTTTCTTGTGCGTCAGCTTCCTTCTGGGATGACGACCATGCAGACCGAGTTGATGCAGGGTGCGGCGTATGGTCTGAGCACTGACAGGCTGACCTCTCACGTCTTCAACCTCTGCAGCAATGCTGGCAGCACTCATGTGTCTATTTTTTAAAGCCAACCTCTGGATATGACGCCGAACACGTGGACTCAACTTCTTTGGTCGACCCTGGCGAAGCCTGTTCCGAGTGGAACCTGTCCTGGAAAACCGCTGTATGACCTTGGCCACCATGCTGTAGCTCAGTTTCAGGGTGTTAGCAATCTTCTTATAGCCCAGGCCATCTTTGTGGAGAGCAACAATTCTATTTCTCACATCCTCAGAGAGTTCTTTGCCATGAGGTGCCATGTTGAATATCCAGTGGCCAGTATGAGAGAATTGTACCCAAAACACCAAATTTAACAGCCCTGCTCCCCATTTACACCTGGGACCTTGACACATGACACCAGGGAGGGACAACGACACATTTGGGCACAATTTGGACATGTTCACTGTGGGGTGTACTCACTTATGTTGCCAGCTATTTAGACATTAATGGCTGTGTGTTGAGTTATTTTCAGAAGACAGTAAATCTACACCGCTATACAAGCTGTACACTGACTACTCTAAGTTATATCCAAGTTTCATGTCTATAGTGTTGTCCCATGAAAAGATATAATGAAATATTTGCAGAAATGTGAGGGGTGTACTCACTTTTGTGATACACTGTATAGGTAGACAGACAGATAGAAAGACAGACAGACAGTGATAGATAGACAGACAGACAGAGATATATAGGTAGACAGACAGATAGATACAGTAGATATACAGACAGACAGACACAGATAAATAGATAGATAGATAGATAGACAGATAGACAGACAGACAGATAGATAGACAGACAGATACACGGACAGACAGATAGACAGATAGATAGATAGATAGATAGATAGATAGATAGATAGATAGATAGATAGATAGATAGATAGATAGATAGATAGATAGAACAATAGATAGATAGATAGACAGACAGACAGACGGTATTAACGGTGTAGTGTGGTGCTCAGTACAGTAATTGAGTAAAGTCCATGTACTTTTACAGGTGTATGTAAACTTTTGACTCTCACTGCGGTTTAGCGGGCAGCACGATGGTTTCCCACGCCGGTCCGACCGACCTGGCTCTGCCCGTCTCGTAAATATAAAACACAAATCCACTCGGTCACCGGGGAGCCGTTATGAACTACATTGCTGCTCTTTAAACAGCTGTAGCACGCTTAGCTAATGCACTCGCTCGCTAACACAAAAATAACAGAAACTAAACGATTAAAACCATTATTTCATTGTTTCAGTCCCGCGAGGACAGAAAACGGTCTGATTTTGTGTAATGCAGATTCAGAACATGTCGGGGAGGTTAGCAACAGCGCTAATCAGAGCGCACGTTCTCTAGAGATTAGCAACTAGCCTACAAGCAATTTGCACCTCGTGCTCATTTATTCATTTTCACTAAACGTTAAAGTAGGAACTGATACAAGAAATGGTACCAAGCAAACGCAGCAAAACCACCATTTGAGTTGCCAGGTGGCACAGTTGGTACAGCGGGTGTGGCACAGCAGTATCCGACCAGCCTGAGGTTCAATCTTGGACGAGGCTGGATGTTCACAATGACCAAAGCGCTGGTTAAACTGGGTTAGAGATGTTTAAGTCAGGTACAAATAAAGCTTTTTGAACCTTATCAATAATACACCACACAGCCAAAAGTATCTGGACACCTAACCATGAGCTTGTTGGCTTTATTTCCTTTCACATTAAAACAGACTGACCCTCTATGTGATCTTTCAGCTAGAACAACAGCCGCTCTTCTGAGAAGGCTTCTCACGAGAAGACTTTGGAGCATGTGTGTGGAAATTTGTGCCCATTCAGTCAGAAGAAGACATCATCTGTATTGCTGGGCACTGATGTTGATGTTCCGGTTCATGCCAGCTGTTGAGAGGGATTAAGGTCAGGACTCTTGACCAGGACACTGGAGTTTCTGTGTGCACAGGGGTACAGTAATGCTGGCACAGCAAAGGACCTTCCCTAAACTGTTGCTGCAAAACTGGAAGCATGTAATGTCCTTTATATAACTGATTTATTTTACCTGTTAGAAATTGTAGTGGCTAAAACAGATGAATTCGATCATTAGAAGGGGTGTCCCAATACTTACAAATCCCTGCCAGAAGTATGTGGACATCACTTTTAAATAAGTTCAGGCATTTCAGCCAACTTTGTGACAACAGTACTGTGAGGTCCAAAAAGCCAAGCTGGTAGGAGTCAAGATCAGCATGAAACCACACACATGCTCTCTAAACTGAATGGCCACAAATTGCCACAAAAAAAACACCTCCTTGTTTCTACACTCACTGTCCATTTTATCAGCTCCACTTACCATATAGAAGCACTTTGTAGTTCTACAATTACTGACTGTAGTTCATCTTTCTTTACATGCTTTGTTAGCCTGCTTTCACCCTGTTCTTCAATGGTCAGGACCCACACAGAGCAGGTATTATTTAGGTGGTGGATCATTCTCAGCACTGCAGTGAAACTGACATGGTGGTGGTGTGTTAGTGTGTGTTGTGCTGGTATGAGTGGAGTTTTTAAACACCGTATCCACTCACTGTCCACTGTGTTAGACACTCCTACCTAGTTCGTCCACCTTGTAGATGTAAAGTCAGAGACGATCGCTCATCTATTGCTGCTGTTTGAGTCGGTCATCTTCTAGACCAGGGGTGTCAAACTCATTTTCACCGAGGGCCACATCAGCATTATTGTGGCCCTCAAAGGGCCGATTGTAACGTATCCTGCTGTGATTGCAGTCTGTTGTTTTTCTTGGAGGCTGAATTCTGCATTTATATTGTTCTACTTTACCACAGACGCGGCCTCATAACACAAGAGATGCACCGGTTTCTCTTCCTGAAGCACAAACTTGTTTTCATTTTCATTAAATTTCCTCCTTATGCTTAATTTTCTTATTTACCTTCTTGTACATTTTGGAATTATGTGTAAATATTTATTAACATCATCTACTGGCAGGCTGTGTCACTTTGCAGGTCACAAAATCAGCATGCATTTTGAAAGATGCAGTTTATTAAAGCAATAAGCCACGAGAGGCCGTGCATTACTGTGATTTTAGCACGGGGATGACGTTTTTGGCACGACGCGAAGCGGAGTGCCTAAATCTTCTTTCCCCGTGCTAAAATCATAACAGTAATGCACGGTCTCGAGTGGCTTATTGCTTTTATAAAACAGCGGTCAACATAAAATATAATAAATACAACAATGTTTAATTCATAAATGTATTTATTGTGTATAAACTTACAATAAAGCATTCTTCCGCGACGCAAAATAGTTCGATTAACAGTGTTGCTAGGCAACATGAGGGCGAAAATAACATTAACTTTTCTTTTCAGTGGCGTATTGGACAATGCTTTGGTATTATACTGCAAGATAATTATTTATATTTATTATTATTGTTTACATTACTGACTACGCTACCCCGCGTTCTTTTGCAGTAAAAGTCACATGGCTACTCAGCGAGGTCAAAGTTAGTTGCCATGACTACGATGTCGCCAGTTGCACTTAAAGGCGCAGGAGCGAATTAAATTATAAGAGCGTCTCTGTAACGACTCGAACCATCACAACAATCATATAGTCGTTTAAGCTCTCGCGGGCCACATAAAATGACGTGGCGGGCCGGATCTGGCCCGCGGGCCGTGAGTTTGACATCCCTGTTCTAGACCTTCATCGGTGGTCACAGGACGCTGCCCACGGGGCGCTGTTGGCTGGATATTTTTGGTTGGTGGACGATTCTCAGTTCAGCAGTGACAGTGAGGTGTTTAAAAACTCCAGCAGCACTGCTGTGTCTGATCCACTCATACCAGCACAACACACACTAACACACCACCACCATGTCAGTGTCACTGCAGTGCTGAGAATGATCCACCACCTAAATAATACCTGCTCTGTGGTGGTCCTGTGGGGGTCCTGACCATTGAGGAACAGGGTGAAAGGGGGCTAACAAAGCATGCAGAGAAACAGATGGACTACAGTCAGTAATTGTAGAACTACAAAGTGCTTCTATATGGTAAGTGGAGCTGATAAAATGGACAGTGAGTGTAGAAACAAGAAGGCGGTTTTAATGTTAAATGATAAATAATAAATAACAGGTCCAGTGTGTTGGTGGTATTAACGGTGTAGTGTGGTGTTCAGTACAGTAACTGAGTAAAGTACATGTTCCTTTACAGACGAATAAACTCAGCAGCTCGCACTGGGAGAATAAACAGTCGCTATAAAAGCACATCGCGACCTTTCAAATGATCGCAGCCATGATTACAGCTCTGTAAACAAGTTTATTAATGAATCCAGGAATTTACATCCCGCTTTCATCTCTTCCTCTCCAAATATCCTTTTAACCTTCTCGCCCCGCTGCCTCCATCTCCTGCTCACATGCCGCCTCGTTCCCTCTGGTCTCTTTGTTCCCCCCTGAATTCGGTCGCTCTGATCGACCCGGCCCTTTCACCGCACCTCTTGTTCTTCTCTGATGGAGAGCGAAGGACCGAGAGTGCAGGTATCTATACCCACCGAGTTGCCATGGGGACGGGGTAAACGTGTTCTGACGGGGGCACAGGGGGTCGGCGGTGTTGGTACCGAGCTAATTTCCCCCCATCGTGGTCGACAACCGTGCAAATAGGGGTCAAAAGGAGAGCAAATAGAGGAACTGTACTGGAATGAAGATCAATTTAAGAAGAGAGGTGCAAACAGAGGTGGGTGGATGAGCCCAAAACCACCTCACTCAGGTGAAAGTAGTGTTACTTAATATACTTAGTACACTTAAAATCATGCACATTAAATAGGGGCATGCTAAAAGTTTGTGGACACTGTCTAAAGATAGTTGCAGGTTACACAAGTTTATATCAAACACAGTCATGGACAATTTTTTATCTCCAATTCACCTCACTTGCACGTCTTTGTACTGTAGGAGGAAACCGGAGCACCAGGAGGAAACCAACACAGACACGGGGAGAACATGCAAACTCCACACAGAAAGGAGCCGGACCGCCCCACCTGGGGATCTGTTCGAAAACCTAGTGAGCTGCCTTGCTGCCTACTGCCTACCTGATCAGCTGCCTCAGTAGAGAGAATTCTAATCAGACATGGAGCTCATAATGCAGATTATTTAGACGCACTATTTATACAGAGATTACACTGATTACGTCACCGCAGTTTTAGCTTACTAAGCTAACACAGGTACAAACCGACAGGCTGAGGCAACATAACCCTCTAGCACACCAGCTAACGTCGCCCTCCGTGTCCCGAAAACTGTTAAACTGTCCCTGATGAGCCAGAATTTACAAATTAACGACACTCGTGCACCTTTATACACATTAAACATCAATAAGAATGGCCGCTCAGGTGGCGCAGCGGTAAAAACACACACTGGAACCAGAGCTGGGATCTCAAATACATCGTATCGAGTCTCAGCTCTACCTGCCGGCTAAGGCTGAACAGCCACATGAACAACGATTGGCCTGTTGTTCGGATATGGGTGGGACTAAGCCGGATGGGGTCTCTCTCTCATAACTTATGCAGTTACGACCTCTGCTGGCTGATTGATGGCGCCTGCACAGAGATGAGAAAAGAGTGCTCTCAGGGTGTGTCTCCCCGTACACAACGCTGAGCTGCACTGAACTCGTCAAAGTGTAGGTGATAAGATGCATACGGCTGCTGCCCACGTGTCAGAGGGGGTGTGGGTTAGCTTCGCTCTCCTCAATCAGAGCCGGGATCGGCATTGGTGGAGAGGAAGCATGATGCAATCAGGCAATCGCACGCTCTAAAAAGGAGAAAATGCATAAACAAAATAAAAAAAAAACATCAATGAGAATTTATGCACATTTGAAAAGAACTCCATTGGTTGCTCCACATTATATTCGTCCGCCACGTTTGTAGTTATTTGTGAGAAAAGTCGTGCCACACTGAATGCTGGGATTGCCTTCAGCACTGAGGAAGCGTCAGACGCTCCCTCGTTATTCAGTCAGATTATCACTCAGAATTAAGGCGCCTCAGTAAGAGCATTTTAAGGGATCTAAGAATTTAGACACGCCCTCTTCTCAGGAGTGTAGGATGACGTAAAATGCGTCTATGTAGAGAGATTACGAGGTTTTCGGACAGACCCCACATATCCAGTGAGGATCTGCTGAACAGAGCCAACGCTGAGAATCTTTGTGGTGCTGGGATGGTCACGTGTACCAAAAGCATCGACAGCGATCGGCGCATGTGGCAATATAGATTTGATATGCTGAAGGGGCAAAGGGAGGCCTTTTCAGAGTGACTTTAAAGACAAGAATTATGTGGAAAGAGGAACGGTCAGTGGCCTCAGACAGGGTAAATACAGAAAGCTTGCTGACCAGCCAATGTTCAAGCTGGAACAGGAGAAAATAAGTATGGAAGTCCAAAAGTTGTTTTCCTGAGATCACGAACTATTTCTCCTGTGTTCTCACAATAACTCCACCAGATCTGGAAATCAGATTAATTGAGGAACACAAGCACTGATAAACATACCAGTATTTCCTTTTGTGCCAGTCCCTTTAGTCCCTAAAGTAAAACCAAACGTGTGGATCCATGATGTGATGTGCAGAACAGAATCAGCCTGGACATTTGATCACCAGAAGAGGTGTGATCACAAGAAAACAACTTTTGTTATCCTGAGATCACGAGATAAGAAAAATAAATAACACATGGCGTTTCTGGACTCCTTTACTACTGTAACACTCGGACCTGCTGTAGAGAAAATAATCAAACAAACCGAGTCACGTCCCAGCGAGCGGCGGCATGAAGAACCTTAAAATCCACAGAGTCAGTAAACTTTTTCTGTTACAATATCGCAAAGTACCACCAGTGTTTATTAATCACGTATATTTTTCCTGTGAACTGAAAGTCTTCTAGTTTATTATTTCCAAAAGACACTTTTGTTTCTTATTAAATTCTAAGTTTCTTTAAGTGTCCTTGGTTTTGTTACATGTAGATCACACTGTTCTCTCCTCAGCCAACCGTCCATCGTTCCTTACAGTCCTCAGTTACCCTTACAGTTTTTCATCATCACACCATTAAACAGTATTTAAAATGACCACACCCTTTAACATACTGATAGTATATATGATTCACATTACTGCATTTACCATTGTTTTCTTACAGATCATAATTTCTTTAAAAACATATTGATACAGGTTATACTCATTACTTATACTCATAGAAGAAAAATCATTTTATTTGATTCCATCATTTAATCTTTACTAAGAAACACCTGACCCTAAGCTTGACGAACATCCCATTCACATTTATATAGTGTTGGCCCTTTTTACCAGCTTTAAGTCTTGCGTAAAGGCTTTGCACAAGATTTTGGAGTGTCTGTTGGACTATACACCTACTTTGTCAATAAAGAATTTTGTGAGGTCAGGCACTGGGCTCTGTTCAGGCCACCTGAACATGTAGAGTTCCTCTACACCAAACTCATGAACTCATGTTGTATAATCATGGCTTGGTGAACAGGGGCACAGTCATTCATGCTGGAACAGAAACTGCCGCCACAGAGTTGGAGGCTTATCACATTTTATAAAGCTGACTTTTCACAGGGCAGCACGGTGCCTCGGTGGGTAGCACTGTGCGTGGAGTTTGTATGTTCTCCCTGTGTCTGTGTGGGTTTCCTCCTTATGTTCTGGTTTCCTCCCACAGTACAAAGACGTGCACTCAGGTTACTTGGAGATACTGAAATTGCCCTTAAGTGTGAATGTGTGTGTGATTGGCCTGTGATGGACTGGCGACCTGTTCGGGGTGTTTCCTGACTTTTGTACCCACCGTATCCACACTGAGCAGGATAGAGCCATGGTAAAACAGACAATGAATGAATGAATGAATTATTTTTCACACCTGTTGGCAACTGGTGTGGCTGGAATATATGAATTCCATAATGAGGTGGTTTTCACATTCGTTTGCCCATATAGTGTGTGTCATTTCAGTTCATTTTCATTGACTGAATGACTGGAACACAGTTTTTTATAATATCAGTTCCTTAAGTTTATTGTTGGCACTTCTGGTGGCATCAGCAAAAATCTGACTTGGCAACGTTCAGAATTGGTCAATTTCAACTAAATTTTTTGGATTTTTTAAGGTAACAGACTTGATTTTCCAGTTCACTCCACTTTTTCTTAATATGTTTGAGATTAGGACTCGAAAAGACCATTGAAGAGCTCGATTTTAGCAGCTTTAGTCATTCCCTAACTTGTACTGATGTGTTTTGGATGATTGTCCTGTTAAAACACCCAAGACTTAATCTACCTCCTAACTTCATCTTCATCTTCCTTTTTCATTACGCTGTCCACTTTCTGCACTGCGGCAGTTTCACTGGGAGAAAAACAGTCCCAGAGTTTAATACTACCAGGTTTGACAGTAGGTACATTGTTGTTGGGTTTTTAATGCTTCACAATTTCCACCAAACAAACTTCTAGTCATTATGACTGCAAAACTCCTGGATTTTATAGCAGGAGCTTCTTTTTGCATGGGAGTCGTCCTCCTGCCCTTTGGGTGTGAAGCTTGCTTGACTTTGAACAGTGACACCTTGTTCTAGCAGTTTCTATTTCATAGAAGACCTGCATTTTTTAGAACAACCTCCTGACACCTACGGTAACCAGGTAAGGATCAAATGAAAGTAATCAGGACCCTAAAGCTATGCTACTCTGTGATCCACAGTTAGTATGAAGTGAAACCTGATAACGCTGCCTTCTCACAAACACAAAGATGGACTCAGTGATTCGTCACAGCTGCTCAAACACTTTGCCCCCCTCCCTTCCTTCCCCAAAAAATCTGAAACAGTAGTGCAAATACAGCTGAGAGAAGGTCCACCTTATCCCCGGAGCTTATGAGCTTTCTGAGTGCTCAGCTCAGAGAGGACGTTTAGCCCCCGTCCCAAAAGGCTGCAGTAGACTCTGGCTCGAATCCTACGAGAGGTGGTAAAAGTGATGCTGAGCGACGGAGTGGAGATCCAGTAAAATAAACACCACAGAATGTGAGAGAAAAGCCAGGATGATTCCTGGATGAATTCGAGAGATTGAGAGGAGCATCCTCGCCTCAGGGGAGGATTAACAGGATTCAGAGCTGAGCAGGGATCACCCACTGTTTCAGCTGATCTGGATCTACTGGTTTCCATTCATTACCTAAACAGATGTCCATCACTGGAGGTTTTTCTACAGAAACATCAAATGTATAAATTAAACATCATTATCCAGCATGAATATCACTTTTTTTAAGTGGTAATTTGCCTCGTTTTACTAAATTTAACTGGTAAGCCAGTTTTTTTAAATGAATGGTAGCCTCCAGTGCACATCCAAATTCAGTACTATCCATGCTGGTTCCAATTGCATGAGGCTACCCATGAAAATAGGAAGAATTTGTGAGGCTGTGATGGCGTTCTCCACCAGACGCTGAGACCAAATACTCTGAGCACTTGCATTAACGACAACAGGACAATTTTATGTTTGCCCCACTGCCAT
This sequence comes from Trichomycterus rosablanca, assembly GCF_030014385.1. NCBI lineage: Eukaryota > Metazoa > Chordata > Actinopteri > Siluriformes > Trichomycteridae > Trichomycterus > Trichomycterus rosablanca. The sequence goes on along the minus strand of NC_086003.1, from coordinate 28,140,511 downwards.
TGTTGAGGTGTTAAATTATCTGTAGCCTTGTTTAAACTAAAGTCTTCCAAAACAGCACTTTTGGAATATCGTCTCACTCCAGTGGTGATTCTGCTTGACCAATCAATGGTGTCTCGCCCAATCATAAGACCCCCTTTGATACTATCACTCCGTGGTCGAGAACAGTATTTATCATGAGTACATACAAAGATCAGGTATAACATTATAACCACCTTCCTAATACTGTATTGTGCCCTGACCCATTGAGGCATGGACTCCACTGGACCCATGAAGGTGTGCTGTGGTATCTGGCACCAAGATGTTAGCAGCAGACCCTTTGACTTTGAGTTGTGAGGTGGGGCCTCACAGATGCTCGATTGGATTGAGATCTGGGGAATTTGGAGGCCAAGTCAACACCTCAAACTCGTTGTTGTGCTCCTCAAACCATGTTGTGCACCTGAAGCATTTTAGCTTTGTGGCAGGGTGCATTATCCAGAGAATATCGATTCCATGAAGAGGTGAACATGGTCTGAACAATGCTTAGGTAGGTGGTACGTGTCAAAGTAACATCCACATGGATGGCAGGACCCAAGGTTTCCCAGCAGAACATCGCCCAAAGCATCGCACTCTCTCCGCCGGCTTGCCTTCTTCCCATAGTGCATCCTGGTGCCATGTGTTCCCCAGCTGCGGTGATGAAGAGATAAGTTGTTATTCACTTCACCTGTCGGTGTAGGTACAGTACCAGTCACCTGGCAGTCTCATCTTGAACCTTACCATTAATAAGTCAGGGCAGTGTTAGCTCACTGGTTAAGGTACTGGTCAGGCTATTGGAAGGTCACTGGTTCCAACAATTACCACCAAGTTGCCAGGGCTGGGCCCCTGGGCAGAGCCCTTAGACCCCAATTTCAGCCAGCTCAATCACTTCCACTATCCGCACAGGTGCTGTGGCTGCACGTATCAGAGAAAGAAGAACGTTGCCTCCAGTAGGTACAGCAAAGTGCTGAATTTTCAAACGTTTCCCCTCCAAAAGTAGATCGTCCCTATATGAACCTATAACTCAGTCAGACCCCATTACAAAGAGGATGTTGGTGAGCCAGGGTCCAAGACCAGATGGAGTGGTTCCAGTGTTGTCTGAGTGGAATCATTTCTCCGTCTCGAGACCTTGGGTTTGGGAGAGAGAGCGACCGGCAGGCGACGACAACAAAACAGTCGGAGTGATAAATAATACAACCACCACCGTGTTTGCAGAGTGTTTAAATGCCTGAAAGCTTCTATTCTAAACACAGGCTTACTGCTCGTAGCTAAAAACGTTGACCGTTGTTTTATCTGACCAGAGAACTTTCCATCACAGGGTTTTTAGTTGATGATGTGCGGATCTTGGAGCAGGGGACACTTCAACCCTGCTCAGAATAACCACTGTTCCAGGTATTTGAAATCTATGGACTTTTGTCAGTATTGAGATCTGTACAGAGCTTCATATACACCGACCAGGCATAACATTATGACCACTGACAGGTGAAGTGAATAACACTGATCATCTCTTCATCACGGCACCTGTTAGTGGGGTGGTATATTCGGCAGCAAGTGAACATTTTATCCTCAAAGTTGATGCTTGAAGCAGGAAAAATGGGCGAGCGTGAGTTTACAAGGCTCTTGTGGGGTGTTCCCGATCTGCAGTGGTCAGTATCTATCAAAAGTGGTCCAAAAGTGGTCCACAGGGTCATGGGCGGCCAAGGCTCATTGATGCACGTGGGGAGCGAAGGCTGGCCCGTGTGGTCCGTAGCTCAAACTGATGAAGAAGTTCATGCTGGTTCTGATAGAAAGGTGTCAGAATACACAGAGCATCACAGTTCCAGGGCTGTTTTGGCAGCATAAGGGGGACCAACACAATATTAGGAAGGTGGTCAGAATGTTATGCCTGATTGGTGTACTTCCCCACTGCAATGCTTGTGGCTCTGACTAACACGACAAAGAATAATTGCTCTGTAGTCAATAATGATCACTAACGAGGAATTAGGAGGGCATACCACCTGGTGAAATGACATTACAGAACCTGGCACTGCCAAATTCATCTCCAGAATTGACGTATGTATTTAGGAAAGATGTTTGGATGAAGCAGTAAGGTCCAATTATTCAGAGAACAGGAACAACGGCTGAAATCGTTCTCTCTTGTATTAATATAGTGTAATATACTTCATGTGTTCTACACTATACACTGATCAGCCATAACATTAAAACCACCTCCTGTTTCTACACTCACTGTCCATTTGATCAGCTCCACTTACCATATAGAAGCACTTTGTAGTTCTACAATTACTGACTGTAGTCCATCTATTTCTCTACATGCTTTTTTAGCCTGCTTTCACCCTGTTCTTCAATGGTCAGGACCCCCACAGAGCAGGTATTATTTAGGTGGTGGATCACTCAGCACTGCAGTGACACTGACATGGTGGTGGTGTGTTAGTGTGTGTTGTGCTGGTATGAGTGGATCAGACACAGCAGCGCTGCTGGAGTTTTTAAACACCTCACTGTCACTGCTGGACTGAGAATCATCCACCAACCAAAAATATCCAGCCAACAGCGCCCCGTGGGCAGCGTCCTGTGACCACCGATGAAGGTCTAGAAGTTGAGCAACTCAAACAGCAGCAATAGATGAGCGATCGTCTTTTACTTAACATCTACAAGGTGGACCAACTAGGTAGGAGTGTCTAATAGAGTGGACACGGTATTTAAAAACTCCAGCAGAGCTGCTGTGTCTAAAGGGGGTAACAAAGCATGCAGAGGAACAGATGGACTACAGTCAGTCAGTCAGTAATTGTAGAACTACAAAGTGCTTCTACATGGTAAGTGGAGCTGATAAAATGGACAGTGAGTGTAGAAACGAGGAGGTGGTTTTAATGTTATGGCTGATCAGTGTATATTCCTCGTTACAATTCAACAAATGAATGAATGCAACCGGTCACAGAAAAAAGGTGCTTTATTTCAAAACGAAACCTATCCCAAATTACAAAATAACCCTCAGTAATATCTGTACAGTACATGTTGTTTTTGTTTAGATTTATACAGTAGCTCCTCCTGTACGAAAAACACAGCGAACGAGAAACGAGAGGAGTGTGAACCCGAAACTTCCTGAACACCTTTTTTTTTTTTTTATTCCAAACAGTGCTGTGGTAGCAGTGCTCATGTCTTTATACAAAGGAGAAACATATATACACGATAATCGGCGCAGTTATCTGCACAACTTTCACCCTATAGAACTACATACATACTTTATTTATTAGAATAGATTCTCCCGGCAACTTCAATGTACAACTTTCTTGCATTGCAACTCAAGTGTCACAAATGTCGTGATATGGTGAGCGAAACATGCTCAGGGAAAATATCGTCCATCAAAAAAAAAAATCAAACGAGCCATGGCACAAAGACGTCGACCTTTCAGAGTGGCGAAGGCGTATGGAAGAGCCAGAGGATTCGAATACGGTACAGGACGCTCGTCCATCATCTGTCCTGTACCGATCAGTTCAACACATTAATATTCATAATTCATACATACATTCAAATAGATTATCATCATCACTGATGCCTTTAAATGCCACTTTTATAGCACGTCTTAGCAATAAGGCACTGCTGTCTTCTCCCTGACCAAAACACATATAATAATATAATAATATATAATAATATAATTATTACTCTTCTTTAATCCCGTCAGTAAACCTGATTTCAGATGAACTGATGAAGACGTGACCGTGTGACTGTGTTATGAACAGTAATAAAACACTATTGCGCTGTGAGACCGAGAACTGACCCGTCAGATATACTGTAGAGGTTTAACACCACAATATGACTGTATTTACACACACACACACACACACACACACACACACACACACACACACACACACACACACACACAGACACAGACAGACTGGACGCTAATATACACACTGTAATATATATACACACACACACACACCCAGTGAGAAAGGCACTAAAATTGATTGAATAAACTACCAGGATTTTGTGTAAACTTCAAGAAAGCCTAAATTTAAATCGTTTCCATCTTATTTACCAAACAACCACAATTAAAGTCACCAGGACGTGTTCAGATCTTGAGGTTTGTGTCTTTGGTTTTGCAGCTGACCAAGTTACGAAGGTCTAAATGACTGAATTATTTTGTAGACACGTGCTGTAATGTAGAAACTTTATTTACCCTCCCAATCTAGTCGTTTCCAATTTCCTGATTGTAACGGCTAGGTCGATATACCAGCGGTGACGGGCTGGCACGTCCACATTTCTTGTAGTGTGGTTCTGGACAGAGTAGGACGTGCCGTAAGGTAGGACGTAGTTTTGGACACAGTAGGACGTGCCAGGTAGTTACTGCTTACACAAGATTCATCAGTTCAAGTTTAATATCAAACACAGTCACGAACAATGTTGTATCTCCAGTTGGCCTGACTGCATGTTTTTGGACTGTGGGAGGAAACCGGAGCATCCGGAGGAAACCCACACAGACACAGGGAGAACAAGCAAACTCCACAGAGAAAGGATCTGGACCACTCCACCTGGAGATCGAACCCAGGACCTTCTTGCTGTGAGGAGACAGTGCTACCCACCAAGCCCTCTAAGTCACAGGAGAAATAGCACTTAAAGGTGCATGACACGTACTGAAATGATCCCGAATTTTCGGATTCAGCGTCTGAAGAGGCTTTAGGATTTTAAGTCCTACAAAGACAGGATGAACTTAAGTTTAATATCATTACTTGATCTTAAATCCTATCCTTCTACCAGTGGTTTTCTAGTTGCTCATTTCTACTGGTCTAGTCAATTTATTTTAAGAGTAGATCCAATGATGGACAATCTAGACAACATGTAATCTCCTAGCATCATGCTTCTCTTTGGTAAAACCTGGAAGTCCCAAATTTCATTTCTAACTTAGATTGAATCAGAAGGTTTTTTGGTGTTTAAAGAGATATTTAAGTATTTAATTAGTGCAAACACATTTTAGTCTTGTTAGTAGTCATTTAGTTCCACTGATAGTGAGTAATCGTGATGTGGAAATATTTTAAATAAAACTATTATACAGAAAAAATAAATTCATGCCACTTCAGGTCACATGATGGCCAATTCAGGGTTTAATTGCCATTTCAAAGCCAATTTTGACTAATTTCTTGTTAGTGACTTAATAAATATTCGCCAGTGAATTATTTGCGCTGATATAAATAGGGCTGGTTTGACTGCGCTCATCAACACGTTCATGAACCAGTGGTTTCTTGCCAAGGTCAGGAGGAAACCCCAAACTGGGGTGGGTAGCACTGTTGCCTCACAGCAAGAAGGTCCTGGGTTCGATCCCCAGGCGGGGCGGTCCGGGTCCTTTCTGTGTGGAGTTTGCATGTTCTCCCCTTTCCCCTTTCTCCGGGTCCTTTCTGTGTGGAGTTTGCATGTTCTCCCCTTTCTCCTCCCACAGTCCAGAAAACATGCAGTCAGGTTAATTGGAGGTGAATGTGTGTGTGTGTATGTATATGTATGTGTGTGTCTGCCCTGCAATGGACTGGCACCCCATCCAGGGTGTTACTGTGTGCCTTGCGTCCATTGAAAAGCTGGGATAGGCTCCAGGACCCCCACGCTACCCTTACTGGATAAGCAGTTAAGAAAGTGAGTGAGTGAATAAGTGTTTGATGCCCATACAGAAATCCCAGTAAATTACCGAATGTCAGTCAATTATTTGTGCTGATATAAATAGGGCTGGTTTGACTGCGCTCATCAAAATATTCATGAAACAGTGGTCTCTTGCCAAGGTCAGGAGGAATCCCCAAACTATCACCTTATACTAAGAGGAAATTTGGTTGTTAAATGATGTTAACCTTCATCCATTCAATAAGAAATTTTTTTTTAATTTATTTATGCATTTTCTCCCAATTTTTCTCCCGGTTTAGTGTAGTCAATCTGTCTCCCGCTGCTGGGCGATCCCCGATTGCATTTAAGGAGGGTATACTTCCTGCTCACGCCTCCTCCGACCCATGTGCAGTCGTTAGCGGAACCCACGCATTCTCCACAGGCGCCTCTATCTGCTACATAAGGTCTTTGCACAGCGTTTGAAGACCTTGCCCACATAGTCCGGTCCTCCCGCCCTAGCAGACTAGCAGACACGGTAGCCAGTTAGAGTCTGCTGCAGGCCCTGCCAATTATGCCTGCTAGATGGTGCCCAGCCGTCCAGTGCCAATAGGAATTCTACGCCTACCTACAGACATCCCAATAAATTATCGAATGGCGGTCTATAGACAGCTACAGGGAGGACATAATTCTGTACACGTCATTTGCGTTATTGATTCGTATGGGCCAGCAGCAATGGCCTATGGGTAACCACCGCACAGGCCAGAAAAGGTTCCAACAACATTTTGGTCCAGGCCAGCAACTTTACACACCGCTGAATGGATAATGTGGGTAAATTTTTGGAAACATACAATATTATTATGAAAGAGCCATGACGTGTTTCTAAAGGTGTGTATAATTTGACGTCTCCTGCGTCCCTAAATTTGCTGAATAATTGTATATGACACAGACATCAGCTTCAGTGCCGAGCTGAGAGCCGTGCAAACCCAAAAACACAAACTTCACACTCTGAATAGGTCTCGTCTGATGGACTCTGTTTGGGCTGCAGGTTACACCGTGTACATCTATCACCCGTCAGCGCAGCCTGATCAACGCTCGTGTATGAATACTGTATTTATACAGTCGGCCGACGGAACAGAAGTGGGCGCACTCGAACGAACGGCGGCTGTTCCTCTCTCTCGCCGGGCCCCGCTCGTGTGCTTTAGCGTCTAGCGCCGGCGTTCCTGCAGCTCCCTCCTCCGAGTGTTTGGAGAGAAAGACGACGGCGGGAGGTTGCCACGGTAACCGCCGGGCTGCTGGCGGGAGCTAATTTGCGTCTCGGATACAGCGACGAGATTAGCGAAAAGTTCACAGCTAAGGAGAAAGGTCGGTTCTGTTTTAAACGCTCGATCCATCCGCGTGTGTACAATCCACCTACTTACCAAAAGCTACAGACCGAACGATTCTGATATCTGATCCGATACTTAACTTTAATATCAGGGCTGATCCACCGATCTACGGTAGGTTATTGATTGACTGTCCATTTTATGAGCTCCACTTACCATATAGGAGCACTTTGTAGTTATACAATTACTGACTGTAGTCCGTCTGTTTCTCTGCATACTTTTTTAGCCCCCTTTTATGCTGTTCTTTAATGGTCAGGACCCCCACAGGACCACCACAGAGCAGGTATTATTTAGGTGGTGGATCATTCTCAGCACTGCAGTGACGCTGACATGGTGGTGGTGTGTTAGTGTGTGTTGTGCTGGTATGAGTGGATCAGACACAGCAGCGCTACTGGAGTTTATAAACATCTCACTGTCACTGCTGGACTGAGAACAGTCCACCAACCAAAAATATATCCAGCCAACAGCACCCCATGGGCAGCTTCCTGTGTCCACTGATGAAGGTCTAGAAGATGACCGACTCAAACAGCAGCAATAGATGAGCGATCGTCTCTGACTTTACATCTACAAGGTGGACCGACTAGGTAGGAGTGTCTAATAGAGTGGACAGTGAGTGGACACGGTGTTTAAAAACTGCAGCAGCGCTGCTGTGTCTGATCCACTAATACCAGCACAACACACACTAACACACCACCACCATGTCAGTGTCACTGCAGTGCTGAGAATGATCCACCACCTAAATAATACCTGCTCTGTGGTGGTCCTGTGGGGGTCCTGACCATTGAAGAACATCATGAAAGGAGCTAACAAAGCATGCAGAGAAACAGAAGGACTACAGTCAGTAATTGTAGAACTACAAAGTGCTTCTATATGGTAAGTGGAGCTGATAAAATGGACAGTGAGTGTAGAAACAAGGAGGTGGTTTTAATGTTATGGCTGATCGGTGTATATTAATAATATAAGAGCAGTTGCATCATGGCATTAAATTTGATGTTGAGCTTGCTGAGTTGGGGGTGATATTAGAGTATTTTTGCTTGACCTGATGGTTTGCCATCTCATGGCTGTGCAGGAAGAGCGAATTTGGACATAAAAAAGAGCAAGTCAGGTCGTGAATGTGCGTGATGGTGATTGACAGAGGAAATTATGTGCATGACCACAGATTTCTCTATTTTTTGGCTTAAGTGTAAACAAATATATAGTTTTTTTTTCACTTTTCATATAGTATGGACACGCATGGCTAGTATACTGGTCAGTAACCAGCAACGCAACATGTAAAAATGTGGAGATTCCCTACAAGAAACCTCAGCAACATATCTGATCATTATTATTAATATTAATATTATTTTTATGGCACTAGGTCTAAGCTTGCGTCTATAAAAATCTGAAGGAAAATCAGTTTGGACTCTGTCTGGCTGAACAGAGCATTACACTGACAAAAGGACTAGAAAACTATACAACTAAATATATTACTTGTATTTCTTTATCTAAAAATATAGCAAGCACCTATATTCAGGTTTTTATCCTCCACTAACTGAAGCACAAACACAGCAGGTTATATTAAGCAGTGTGTGTGTGGGTGGCGTTTCAAAATAATACCAATAATAGCCAGAAAGTGTCAACATGTCCACCATCACACCATTAATGTTTGGCATAAGCTGCTCGCAATGAACAGTCTCATAGTATCTTATTAAATATATCAGTATTAGATCAGAATCAAATCAGTATCGAATCAGAATCGGGTCAGAATCAAATCAGTATCGAATCAGAATCAAATCAGTATCAGATCAGAATCGAATCACAATCGGATCACAATCAGATCAGTATTAAATCAGAATCGGATCAGAACCGGTTCAGAATCAAATTAGTATCAGATCAGAATCGGATCAGTATCTAATCAGGACTGAATCAGAATAGGACCAGAATCTGATCAAAATCAGATCAGAATCGAATCAGTATCGGATCAGAATTGGATCAGTATCGAATCGGAATCGGATCAGAATCGAATCAGTATTCAATCAGAATTGTATCAAAATGGAATCAGTATCAGATCAGAATTGAATCAGTATAGGATCAGTATCAGATCACAAATCGAATCAGTATCGGATCAGTATAGAATCAGAATCGAATCAGTATTGGATCAGAATCGGATCAGTATCGAATCAATATAGAATCAGAATCGGATCAGTATCAAATCAGAATCGAATCAGTATTCAATCAGTATTGGATCAGAGTTGAATCAGTATCGAATCACAATCGGATCAGAATCAAATCAGTATCGGATCAGAACCGAATCAGAATCGAATCATTAGCGAATCAGAATCAAATCAGTATCGGATCAAAATCGAATTAGAATCGAATCAGTATCTAATCCGTGTTGAATCAGAATCAAATCAGAATCAGATCAGAATCGAATCAGAATCGAATGGTATCGGGTAAGCATCGTATCAGTATCGGATCAGGGTCTGATTATAAATATAAGCAATTTCTATTTCCACATGTATTAGTCTTTATCAGTAAAAGATTTCTGATTTGAATCACTGCGAGTAGCAAACGTATTTGTAACTGATCTCAGCACCCAAAAGTCTTTTAAATGAACAAGAACAAAACGATCCGGTCACAGCAAAACCAGTGAGAGTGAGAAGGTGCAAGAGGTGCTGGATACTTTCATTACTTATTCTATTTATCATCCTGTTCTCTTGTGAGTTTGACGTATTGTGTGGAGCATCAACAGTCCAGTTCTGCTGTCTCGCACCACTCAGACGTACCACTCCCGCCGGGAGATCATGGAACCATCCGTGTGTGAGACATAGTCACTGTCGTAGCAGTCCTCCGGCAGACAGGGGGAGCCGTTTCCCATGACCTGAGGACCAGGGTACCGGCGGGTCTCCGGCTTTAGCGAGCTCCTCTGCTTGTTCTGGGTGCCGCTGGAGTTCTGGGGGTGGTGCGGCTGGTTGGGCTGGTTGTCAGGGTGGTGATTGGCGTGGTGGTTTGCGTAGTAGCTGGGGTGGTGGTGCTGGTTATTCAGGGCGTTGGCCTCTCGCAGGGCTCTGCTGCGACCGTTCTGGGATCTCTCGCGCTCGAATCCGCCCCATTCCTCCCGGTCTTTATCGGCGAAGATGCTCCCGTTGAGCTCGTGGGGCGTCTTCGGCTTGGTCTCCAGACTGTCCCGGTCTGCCTCGTTGGCGTACACCTGCTGCAGCTCGTGCGGCGGCGGCGGCGCTTTCTGCATGTCCGAGGGGCCGACGTACTGCTTGGTGTAGTAGTCGCCGCGGAAGGTGCGCTTCCTCCGCTGGTAGAAAATCCCGACCAGCACCAGTAGGAGCAAAAGGAAGAGGACTCCGCCCACCGCGCCACCGACAATGGTGCCCAGGTGGCTGTCGTGCAGCGGCGCCAGGGTCGGGGAGGTGAACAAGGCCCGGTGTTTATTACCGGCCGCTGTGACAGAGATGCCAGCGTTTAGAAGGAGCACAGGGGTGGTGGGAGGCATGGTGGTGGAAGGAGGATCTAATGGAGGAAGCAAGGAGGGAGGAAAATAAAAGGAGGGGGGGGGGGGGCATGGAAAGAAAGAAAAAGGAGAAAATGTCAATGCCAACTATTTATTCGGATATTAACATTTAGCATATGAGACTACGTCCAAGCTGGCAGGAAGAGCGTCTACGCTGTTACTACAGCATGAATACAGCAGTCACAGGTTCAACCGCTATAGAGATCACTAATGAAGTCATTTTTATTTCTTTATTTTTATTTATTTTACTAAGACAAAGAGGCAAAACCTGAAACTGCTGTGTAGACAATAAAACAACATAAAACATGGGAGGTGGGAAAAGTATGGAAGTCCAGAGGGGTCATAATTGTTTTTTTTGTACCTTTTTTGTACATAATTTATCGTCTCATTATTTTCCAGCTTCTTTTAGACACTTCTGTGTCTTTTATCTGGGCTGTGTCCTGATACAACATGCTTTTACACCTGTATTCGGATGGTCCCAGACTAGCTGGGCTGAAATCAGATAGATAATTTGTAAACACTTAATGCCCTTTCCTGACATAACCCTCCTATCTTCATCCGGGCTTGGGACTGGCGCTAAAGGTGCACTGATATGATAAATTGCATACACTGGTTGCCCCTTCCTGACATAACCCTCCTATCTTCATCCGGGCATGGGACTGGCGCTAAAGGTGCACTGATATGATAAATTGCATACACTGGTTGCCCCTTCCTGACATAACCCTCCTATCTTCATCCGGGCTTGGGACCTGCACTGAGAGATTACTGACAAGTGCACCTCCTAAAGGCTGGGCTGTTCACAATGTAACTACATCAAAGCTGATGTGAGCTGGTGTGGCTTAATGGTAAGAGCCACGCTGCCCGAGTTCCAGGGGTTCGAATCCCAATCTGGGGTTACCAATACAGAACCAGGCTATTGATAAGGATGAGGAGACTAAGACACTGGCCCACTAAGACACAGCCAATCGGCCATGAGCACCAATGAGACCTGACCGCTGAGTTTCTGCAGTAGTGGGCAGATATTTATTCCTTACATTAGATGTAGGTATTTTTACCTCGGGTACCCACATAAATGTCTTGATTACTACCATCAGTACTATAGACGTTCTCCCAGTGTCCCCACACTGCTGCTCTAATTATATAAGACCATAATTAGAACATTTAGGTAGTTAGAAGCCCCAGTGTGATGCTGTTATGAGGAGGATTATAGTACCTGTGGTGAAATGACCCCCATGTGACCCTCAACCACGATTCACCATATTAGTAACAACAGGGCATCTAATGACCTGACGATGTAACTACATTAAAGCTGACGTGAGCTGCCTGAGCTCCGGGGGTTCAAATTTATAAGGATTGCCAATGATAAGGGGGGGGGGGGGGGCATTATCATATCAGTGCACATTTGGTGCCAGTCCCAAGCCCAGATAAAGACATGAGGGTTACGTCTAAAAGGGGCAACCAGTGTATGCAATTTATCTCATCAGTGCACCTTTAGTGCCAGTCCCAAGCCCGGAATAATAGGAGGTTTGGGTCAGGAGGAGCTTCTGGTGTACAAACTGTGCCAGTTCCAATGCATGGTTGAATAAACCACTGTGGTGACCCCTAAAAAGGAGGAGCCGAAGGGAATCAATCCACTACATTAAAGCTAATGGTTACTTCTAGTCTATGCAGCCATATTGAACCAGGGAGTTCTCGCCCTGCACGATACAGATACAGCGATGTACCTGCTCCAGGTTTCTCTGAGCTTTTCTTTATAAGTGGTCTAAGACTAAATAAAGCAGATTTTGAGGTTTTTTGCTTTTAAAAATAGCTGGATGTGAACTTTTCACTGTGAATCCAACTGAATCCCGAGTACAACTGGCGCTGCTGGTTCTTTTCTCAACTCTAACTTTCCAATTATGAGAGAAAATAGTGTCCAGATTTTAATAATCATTCATGGCCTCTTTGGACTTCCATAGACGAGTGCCTCTGACAGTACACGTCCACTTGCAGGTCACCGTCCCCCTGTCTGTCTGAGCGGAAGCACCGCTGGTGAAATCAGTGGTGCGAGTGGACGTGTGCTGTCAGGAGCGGCGTTATGAGAGAATATCATGTGGTTGTACGTCCTAGCGTCTCTCGCTGCTAACCACGGCGGCACCGTGAGGAGTTTGGTGCTACGATGAAACAGTGCAGAGCAGCGTTAGCTGAGAGAGAGAGAGAGGTGATGGTGGATGAGGGAGAACCGTGTGGGGTTTGGTGATGGGAACGGGGGTAGGGAGATTGAGGGGAGGGGGGGGACAGGTTACAGAACACAACATTTCATCACAGTGAACACAAGTGCAACAAACTCGGGTACCGAACACGACGTGGGTACAGATGTGTGTGTGAGAACGTGTTGGTGGGTTAGTGTGTTGGTGTGTAGCAGGGCTGCAACCTTCAAACTGTTATTAAAATAAGCTCAAGAGGTTTTAATTTAATGTAATATGTTGTTGTCATGGATTTGGGAGCTAATGTTTTATTTGTATTTATTTATTAGGATTTAACATCATGTTTTACACTGTGGTTACATTAATGACAGGAACGATAGTAACTGGTTACACAAGGTTCATCAGTTTAAGTTTTTAAGGTCAAACACAGTCATGGACAATTTTGTATCTCCAGTTCACCTCACTTGCACGTCTTTGGACTGTGGGAGGAAACCGGAGCTCCCGGAGGAAACCCACACAGACACGGGGAGAACATGCAAACTCCACACAGAATGGACCGGCCCACCTGGAAATCGAACCCAGGACCTTCTTGCATTTTTAAAATGCTCCAGTTTTCTTCATTGTTAGATTAATCAGTTTTAAAGAGAGTGGGTTCAAAAAGGTTTTGCCACCGCTTTATCCTGGTCAGGGTCACGGTGGGTCTGATTCATTGGACGAGCGGCAGGAAACACCCCGAACAGGTCACCAGTCCATCACGGGGCAGACTCGAGTATCTCCAATTAACCTGACTGTAGGTGTTTGGACTTGTGGGAGGAAACTGGAGCTCCAGGAGGAAACCCACTAAATACCAATGTAAACTTTAATAATAACCTGCTTATTCCTCTCAGTATGGGGGCAGTGGTAGCTCAGTGGTTAGGGACGGGACTAGTAAGGAAACCAGAGCACCTGAAGGAAACCCACATGGACACAAGGAGAACATGCAAACTCTAGCCCATCCAGGGGATCAAACCCAGGCACACGAGAGAGCTCAGACCACCGAGTTTGGGCTCATCCTCAGTGTGCATGCGTCAGATTGCAATTACAGCAGAATGACTTGATGTATTTATTATTTTAATCATGCATGTCCGAACTATTACGGACAAACTGCTGTTATAGAATTTATAAAGTCTCACATATTTACAATTCCTGGCAGGTCCGTGTTCTGAAAACACCGTATGGTGCAACTTGAACACATGTTCAGTAATGAACCCAGGGTCATAGGGTGTTTCGGGTCTTAGATCATCAGACCCCCTAACCTGGACGACCCAGTTAGGCTTGATCAGTCCCCGACTTGTGTCCGAGTAGTGAGCTACACCATGGATCACCCCTTTTCATCCAGACACCTTGATGCCATTTCAGCTGCATCAGTGATGTTTTTGGTGGCTTTCCTCTCCTGCAATCCTCTGAGCATCCGATGCAGAGACTGCCCCGCAAAAAGCCCCTGCTGCCGATTTCAGTGGGCAAATATTTACAAATCCTGGCAGGTCCGTGTTTATGTGCAACAGTTTGTACTTTTCCAAAGTGAAAATTAAAACTATCTATTATTAAAATAGTTTTCGCTTCATTCTTTTTGTAATGTCATTTTTTAATGTATAGAACATTTGTTGCAGCCCTGGTGTGGTGTGCTGTGCTGTGGTGCATTGTGGGTCATGCTTGTGCAGTATGTGAGCAGCGAGCTTCGCCAACAGAAAGCTGGAAGTGGGAGTCTATCAGTCACATTACGGAATATCCTGTTCCTACAGTACTGAGTCACTGGCTTTCTGTCTCTCTCTGTGTGTGTGTGTGTGTGTGTGTGTGTGTGTGTGTGTGTGTGTGAGTGTGTGGGTGTGTGTGTGTGTGTGTGTGTGTGTGTGAGGATGTTTTCCACTGTAAGAGTGAAACAATGGTTACAGTCAGAGTTTAAAGCTGCTCGTTGATCAGCGCGTCCGTGTTTTTATCAGACATGAGGTATAATGTAGCACCCAGCATGCACTGCCTCCCATACAGCCGAATCCGAACAGCAAGGACAATCAGACAGAATGCAACAGCGCTCATGCATGCGAGTCGAGGCCCGGCGTCCGGAACTTAATGAAAACGATACCCTTCCATTAACATTCCTTACTTCTTCTACTCGGCTCTGAAAGCTCAACGCGGTGCGATTAAACAGCCGCTCAGATAACCTGGTCAAAAGATGAGCGGCGCTCAGCACGAGGGCAGAAAAACGCCAATTTATTTTCATGCATTCCGTTCAGCCCTGTGAACGATTCGTCCCGATCGATAGACGGTAGAGCCCTACAGCCACGACACGAGAGAGAGAGAGAGAGAGAGAATGTAGAAGGGACAAGCCGCTGAAGGTCAGAACACAATCTCTATTCTTACAGAGACTTATTTATTCACTCGGTCTCGGGCGGCAACGTTGGTTATCAAAGGTCCGACAGCGTTCCAGCTATGAAAGTCCAAATGAAGAAAAAGAGAGAGAGCATGTGATTCCTGTGATTAATTCCATCTGATGCTTCTTACTCTGTTCTAAATATTTTTGGATGAGGTAACACAGCTAGATAAGCAGTTCCTTTCGTCTTTATTCACAAGCAATTTACCAAACCACATCAGAAATTCGGCTCGTCTTACGTACTGAAGCGTGTTTAACGTCTTAAAATTCACACAGACCCAAAACGAAAGCGATTTTTTTCCTATTTATTTATGCATGTCCTCACATTTTCTCCCAATTTAGCATAGCCAATTTGTCTTCCACTGCTGGGGGTCCCTGATTGCAGTCGAGGTGGGTATAATCGCTGCTCACGCCTCCTCCGAACCACGTGCAGCCCTTAATGGAACCCTTTTTCACCCATGCATTCGGCACAGGCGCCTCTCTATCTGATAATCAGGGTCCTTACACAGCGTTTGAAGACCCCACCCACATAGTCCGGCCATCCCGTTGTAGCAGAAACGTGTCTGCTGCAGACACTGCCGATTATGCCCGCTACATGGCGCCCAGCCGACCGGTCGCAACGCATAGGAGTTCAGAATCTCTGCGCTGGTGTGCTAGCGGAATATCCCGCTGCGCCACCTGGGCGCCACGAAAGATAATTTTTAGATAACAGCATATTTGGAGAGTTACAGGTCACATAGATTTTAATTCTACCATCTTTTATTCAACTTTTTTATCCTCCATTTATATAAATATAATACAGCGGTACCTTGAAACTCAACGTCAGTTGGTTCTGGGAGTGGCATTGAGTTTAAAAGACGTTGAGTTGCAAGGTATTTTTGCCCATAGGGATGTTTGGGAAACCTGTCAATGTGTTCCATGGTCCCGTGGACCTGCATATATTTCAGGTTTAATGTAAAATAATGAGGTGGCACAGTGGGTTGTTCCCCAGACATCAAATCTCATCAAGAGAGGGGTCATGTTATACCAGGTATTGAGCCTATACAAGGAACGCCAACACTGGCTCAACTGGGTTCCAAAAAACAGGATCGAGTGACCCCCCAAGGATTTTAAAGGTTGTTTTTTTTTTTTCAAGATATTGAGCGTCTTTTTGAAATATTACAATCTCCAGCCAGATTGATATGAATCCTTGTTTGTGACTGAATCATTTATGCGCAGCACTAGCTCACCAGTTAAGGTCCTGCACTAGCAATTATAAGGTCACTGGTGAGATGCTGAGTTATAAGGTCACCTGCTAAATGCTGTAAACGTGACAAAAAAGATCCGGGGTTGAATTATTTTGTTTGAAACACTATATCTGTGTATTATTAATCCCTCAGAAGCCCTGATTAATTACTGCATCACGTGCATCTCGTACAGGAATTTGGCCGCCGTGCCAGATCGCTAACACACAAACGGCTGCGGAGGAAAACTGATTCATACCAGCCAGAGCGCGATGTGATCCAGTACAGAACCACATCAAACACGAGCTGATGAGAGCATGCCACACCCACCACGCACAGGAAGAAGCTCATGCACACCGACGCCCGTGCCAGATCTCTCTCACCCTCACACAATAAGATCGAGGATCGAGGAGCAGAGCGGCCGGGACGAGCTGGGGACGAGGGACGAGTTCTGCCGTGTTCTGCTTCTTTATCCACCAATCATATTCTGAGTTCTGGTTCTTTATCCACCAATCATATTCTGAGTTCTGGTTCTTTATCCACCAATCATATTCTGAGTTCTGGTTCTGTATCCACCAATCATATTCTGAGTTCTGGTTCTGTATCCACCAATCATATTCTGAGTTCTGGTTCTGTATCCACCAATCATATTCTGAGTTCTGGTTCTTCATCCACCAATCATATTCTGAGTTCTGGTTCTGGTTCTCTATCCACCAATCATATTCTGAGTTCTGGTTCTTCATCCACCAATCATATTCTGAGTTCTGGTTCTGGTTCTCTATCCACCAATCATATTCTGAGTTCTGGTAAAAAATGGGTACAGAGGTCACACCTCATTTACTGGGACTAATGGGTATAGAAGCCACACCTACTTTACTGGGACTAATGAGTATAGAAGCCACACCTCCTTTACTGGGACTAAAAGGTAAAGATGCCACACCTACTTTAACTGGGACTAATAGATACAGATGCCACACCTACTTTAACTGGGACTAATAGATACAGATGCCACACCTACTTTAACTGGGACTAATAGATACAGATGCCACACCTACTTTAACTGGGACTAATAGATACAGAGGCCACACCTACTTTAACTGGGACTAATAGATACAGAGGCCACACCTACTTTAACTGGGACTAATAGATACAGATGCCACACCTACTTTAACTGGGACTAATAGATACAGATGCCACACCTACTTTAACTGGGACTAATAGATACAGATGCCACACCTACTTTAACTGGGACTAACAGATACAGAGGCCACACCTACTTTAACTGGGACTAATAGATACAGATGCCACACCTACTTTAACTGGGACTAATAGATACAGAGGCCACACCTACTTTAACTGGGACTAATAGATACAGAGGCCACACCTACTTTAACTGGGACTAATAGATACAGAGGCCACACCTACTTTAACTGGGACTAATAGATACAGATGCCACACCTACTTTAACTGGGACTAATAGATACAGATGCCACACCTACTTTAACTGGGACTAATAGATACAGATGCCACACCTACTTTAACTGGGACTAATAGATACAGAGGCCACACCTACTTTAACTGGGACTAATAGATACAGATGCCACACCTACTTTAACTGGGACTAATAGATACAGAGGCCACACCTACTTTAACTGGGACTAATAGATACAGAGGCCACACCTACTTTAACTGGGACTAATAGATACAGAGGCCACACCTACTTTAACTGGGACTAATAGATACAGATGCCACACCTACTTTAACTGGGACTAATAGATACAGAGGCCACACCTACTTTAACTGGGACTAATAGATACAGATGCCACACCTACTTTAACTGGGACTAATAGATACAGAGACACTTTATCTGTAGTAATTGCTGTTATGACTTAACATAGAACTGCAGCCAGCGTAGTTATGCACGATGCCCAGCTAGTGCCACCCCACACTAACCCAGCAGTGACCTTCAGAACGGCGTGGCATGCGTGCAAGATGCTGTGAGAGAGACTCGCATTAGTAAAAAGGAAACGATTCTCCCCTGATGAACATCTGGGTTAATAGTGATTAATCAGCAAGCCAATCACACACACTCCTGCCCCAGTGGAGCCACATTCTGCTCGGACTCCCCCCCCCTCCCCCCATCATGCATCAGGTCAGTGCGTGCAGCGCGAGTGCGTGTGCGAGAGCGAGCGCGATTGCATCCATGCAAAAGTATGTACGGTCCGCGTCCTGATGCTAATCGATACCTCATGTGCGCTCGCGATAGCCTTCTGATTGTAACCAAATGTGTGTGATCGCAGGACGCCGAGACGGACGCCACAGATGCGCGTTTCATCAGCTCACTCTCACCTTGGATGCGGATCTGAAGGTCTCGAGTGCGCACGCCCATGTCGTTCCCCACTTCGCACCTGTAGACGCCCGAGTCGTTCCTCTGCAGAGGCCTCAGGAAGGTCAGGGTGTTGTTCAGCGCCTGCACTCCGCTCGGCATTTCTCCGTCCAACCTGACACACAAACACACAGCAGACGGTTCGTTCTCACAGACCTGAAGATGACGCGTGAGGAGATGACAGGAGACTTGGCTGCACGGCTGCGCAGGTGGCTGTTTGTCTAATGCCGTCGCAGGAAATTTTCCATATCGTGTTCTTTAAAAATCAAATCATCCTTGAGTGTAAGATTATGTTCTCACGGACTCTCAAGGTTCTGCCAAAATGCCATTCGTGCAGAACTCACGTGGGGTTCAACATCCTTAATTTAAAAAATGATCAAGGCTGTGTTTACATGGTAACTAAGCAGCTAAGGTACTGGACTATTAATCAAAGGGTTGCCAGTTCAAGCCCCACGTTGTTACTGCTGGGCCCCTGAGCAAGGCCCTGAGAGGCCACACCTCCTGTACTGGGACTGATAGATTTTTTCAATAGACGTATTGCACCTATAAACTGTTTTGTTCCTATAAATTGATTTTATTCATTTTAACAACACTTATATACACCGACCATGCATAACATTATGACCACTGACAGGTGAAGTGAATAACACTGATCATCTCTTCATCACGGCACCTGTTAGTGGGGGGGGATATATTAGGCGATCAGGATTTTAAACATAGTGCTTGGGATCCAGGGTTCAAATCTCAGAGGTGCTATCGACCCTTTGGGCACCTGCACGAACCTGATTGGCCGATATCTGAAGAAGGGGAGTGACCAAACAACCCAGCCATCGGGGGTGCACTGGTCAGTGCGCTCACAGTGCCGATCCCAAGTCTGGTACAAGGACCGGATCCAGTGTGGAGACGCCTAAATAACAGGGCAGAGTAACGGTGCTTCACCTCCCTGCTGAGTACTGATATTTCTGTCTGTCTTTTTTTCTGTCTGTCTGTCTCTCTGTCTGTCTTCCTTCCTTTCCTTCATTCTGTCTGTGTCGGTCTGTCTTTCTTTCATTCTGTTTTTCTTTCTGTCCGTTTGTCTGTCCCTCTGTCTTTCTTTCTGTCTGTCTCCCTGTCTGTCCTTCTTCCTTTCTTTTTCTGTCTGTCTGTCTGTCTGTCTTTCTTCCTTTCTTTTTGTCTGTCTGTCTTTCTTTCTGTCTGTCTCTCTGTCTCCCTGTCTGTCCTTCTTCCTTTCTTTTTGTCTGTCTGTCTGTGTCTGTCTGTCTTTCTTCCTTCCTTTTTGTCAGTCTGTCTTTCTTTTCTGTCTATCTCTCTGTCTGTCTTTCTTCCTTTCCTTCATTCTGTCTGTCTTTCTTTCATTCTGTTTTTCTTCCTTCCTTTTTGTCGGTCTGTCTTTCCTTTTCTGTCTATCTCTCTGTCTGCCTTTCTTACTTTCTTGCACATTATGGATCTGTCTGAAAATACATAGAAACATTTTAGGTCATCCTACACTCCTGAGAAGAGGGCGTGTCTAAATTCTTACATCCCTTAAAATGCTCCTACTGAGGCGCCTTAATTCTGAGTGATGATCTGACTGAATGACGAGGGAGCGTCCGACTCCTCCTCAGTGCTGAAGGCAATCCCAGCATTCAGTGCGGCACGACTTCTCTCACAAAAAACTACAAACATGGCGGACGAATATAATGCGGAGCAACCAACAGAGTTCTCTTCAAATCTGCATAAATTCTAACTGATGTTTAATCTGTATAAGGTGTAATTATACAGTGTCGTTTATTTGTAAATTCAGGCTCGTCAGGGACAGGTTAACCGTTTTCGGTACACGGAGGGAGACACATCCTGTCGACTTGAACGTCCTGAGGCTAACTGTGTTAGCTTAGTAAACTAAAACTGCGGTGATGTAATCGGCGTAATCTCTGTATAACTAGAGCGTCTAAATAATCTGCCTCATGAGTTCGATGTCTTATTAGATTCCTCTCTACTGAGGCAGCTCATCAGGTAGGTAGTAGGCAGCAAGGCAGCTCACTAGGTTTTCAGACAGACCCTGTTTTGTGTTGTGGATCTGATTGGGAATGGACAGAATTACCATTTCTACTTTTAATCTACACTTAAGCACCCAAAATAATGAAGTGAAACCATGTTTTAGAGTTATTCGAGGAAGTAAAACCACTTGGATACGTCTCTATAAGCTGTATTTAGGCAGTTTATCTCATTCTTCTTGCAGACTCCTTCTCTCAACCTTGACAAAGAAAGTTCCATGTGGACTGTACTAATAGACAACTGTTTGTACAGACTATCTTGGAACCTGAAACTTCCCTAAAAGGGCCCAGAGTGATAATTCGAATACACTGCCTTCCTATGAATGCATCATTTTTTATTTCCATTAAAACCATTTTTCATTTCCAGCACGACTCACTGCGAGATGTTTTTGTCATTTTAAATCACGATGGTTTATGGCCGGGCAAAAAAACAATTCCTCATGTGAGAGGAATCAGTACCTGGCATTAAATCAACAGGCTGGTTTATCTCACGGCTGACCATAATGCCTTTAATCAGCATTAAATAAACATCCACGGCACATGAGGATGGACAGAGCCGGCGCAGCACTAATAAATGTAATAAAGCGTGTTTAAAACCATGTTAGAGTTTGTCAGTGTTCATTCGGAGAATCAGGAGAAAATCTTCAAAGCGAGAGACAGAAATCTGCTTCATAACAAACAATTTAACTCCAACATTCAGTACTTGTGAGTCTTTATTTAAATTGGTTAACGTGATGCAGGAGGTTCAGGACCGCGCAGGCCGACTGAGATGATTTAGACGTGCCAGGATTTTAAACATCCAGGCATCCGAGGTTCAGATCTCAGTGTGGAGACACCAGAGCAGAGAAACGGTGCTTCACCTCCCTGCTGAGTACTGATATTTGTCTGTCTCTCTGTCTGTCTTTCTTCCTTTCCTTCATTCTGTCTGTCTGTCTGTCTGTCTTTCTTTCATTCTGTTTTTCTTTCTGTCCGTTTCTCTGTCTCTCTGTCTGTCTGTCTTTCTTTCTTTCTGTCTATCTCTGTCTGTCTTACTTCCTTTTTGTCTGTCCGTCTTTCTTTTTGTCTATCTCTCTGTCTGTCTTGCTTTCTTTCGTTCTTTCTGTCCGTCTGTCTGTCTGTCTGTCTTTCCTTTTTTGTTTGTCTCTCTCTGTCTGTCTGTCTCCTCTTGCTTTCTGTCTTTCATTCTGTCTCTCTGTCTTTCTTTCATTCTGTCTGTCTTGCTTTCTGTCTGTCCCTCTGTCTTTCTTTCTGTCTGTTTTACTTTCATTCTGTCTGTCTGTCTGCCTGTCTGTCTCTGTCTGTATTTCTGTCTCTCTGTCTTTCTTTCGTTCTTTTTGTCTCTCCGTCTCCGTCTGTCTTTCTTTTGGTCTGTTGCTTTGTCTGTCTTGCTTTCTGTCTGCCTGTCTTACATTTATTCTGTCTATCCCTCTGCCTGTCTTGCTTTCTGTCTGTCTATATGTCTGTCTTTCTGTCTCTCTTTCGTTCTTTTTGTCTCTTTCTTTCATTCTGTCTGTCCCTCTGTCTTTCTTTCTGTCTGTTTTACATTCATTCTGCCTGTCTGTCTTTCTGTCTGTCTCTATGTCTGTATTTCTGTCTCTCTGTCTTTCTTTCGTTCTTTTTGTCTCTCTGTCTCCCTGTCTGTCTTTCTTTCTTTCGGTCTGTCGCTTTGTCTGTCTTGCTTTCTGTCTGCCTGTCTTACTTTCATTCTGTCTGTCCCTCTGCCTGTCTTTCTTTCTTTCTTTCTTTCTTTCTTTCTTTCTTTCTTTCTTTCTTTCTTTCTTTCTTTCTTTCTTTCTTTCTTTCTTTCTTTCTTTCTTTCGATCTTTTTGTCTCTCTGTCTCCCTGTCTGTCTGTCTTTCTTTCTTTCTTTCTTTCTTTCTTTCTGTCGGTCTCTCTGTCGGTCTTTCTTACTTTGTTTTGCTGATTACTAATAAAGCTACACTGATGAACCATGGGATTTTATTATTGAACATTTTTGAAAGCACCATGGTGATTGTGTGTGTGCGTGTGTGTGTGTGTTTGTGTGTGTGTTCACCTTATCCATCTGAAGTGGTGAGCGGGCGGGTTCGATCTGGCTTGGCATTTTAGCTGGACGTTCTCTCTCCCTACATACCAGTCTCCATCGTAGCCCAGCAGCTGGATGTCTGGAGCGACTGCGCGGGCGCGCACACACACACACACACACACACACACACACACACACACACACACACACAGACACACACACAGACACACAGACACACACAAAGAGTCCATTCAGTACAGGTACAGGAAGGCAGGACGGCCACACATAAATGAAGCGATGATGGTTATTTTTAAGAAAGCGGGAGTGAAAAATCTCACACGTGAGTTACATTTTCCAAAGTGCTACAAGCGGTTTAACGTCATTTATTACTGACACCAGAGAGCAGGATGGTAAATGATGCTGCAGAACTTCAACATTTAGAGAAATTCAGGAGTCAAATGATACATAAGTGTTGGAAATTGGACACAAAACTGTGAGATCCAGCAGCTCTGTGCAGAACCTTCACACATCGTCATGTTTACACTGTTAAAATAATTTTTTTCTATTTAATTATGCATTTTCTCCCAATTTTAGTGTAGTCAATTTATCTTCCACTGCTGGTGGATCCCTGGTTGCAGTCGAGGTGGGTGTATTGCTGCTCACGCCTCCTCCGACCCGCGTGCAGCCCTTAGCGGAACTCTTTTTCACCCATGCATTCTGCACAGGCGCCTCTCTATCTGCCAATCAGGGTCCTTACACAGCGTTTGAAGACCCCACCCACATAGTCCGGTCATCCCGCCCTAGCAGAACCGTGTCTGCTGCAGGCACTGCCAATTAGCAGACCGGTGGCAAGGCTGAGTTTCGAATCGAGGAGTTCAGAATCTCGGTGTTGGTGTGCTAGCGGAATATCCCAGTTTGAGAAATCAGGGGTTAAGGGCCTTGCTCAGGGGTCCAACAGTGGCAAACTGGCAGTGATGGGGCTTGAACCGCTAAGCTAGTGCTGTCCCATCAAGCTGTGCCAAAATAATAATCTGTGTTTCAGCATGTGAAGAAGTTCGGTTCTGTATCCTGTTGTTTGGTGCTGACAAAATCAACTGCCTGCGTTTTAAGAAGCTGATTTTTTTTACTTGCTGTCCAAAACTTTTGATCCGCCTGTCGGGAAGTTCCAGGAGCTTCTCGCTTTTAATGAGCAGGAGAGAAATGTACAGTTTCCTCTTAGACAAAAATGTCAGTTTGACTGCTTTGCGCCAACTATAAAATGATTTAAAAACAAGTTTAGAACTTAATATAGGACAGGACCAAAAGTATTTGGACACCTGATCAAGAGCTTTTCGGTCGTCCTATTAAAAAAACAGATGGTATTAAAACAGAGTGACCATCGGTGTGATCTTTCTAGTTAGAACAACAGCCGGTCTTCTGAGAAGCCTACTCACAAGGCTTTGGAATTTGTGCCTATTTATTTAAAAAATAACAGCCCTGCTGTAATAATTAGGGCTGCCGGAGTCTAAAACTTTCTGTAAAACTGAAACTATTTTACTCAACTCGCATTGTACATTTGTAACTACAGTTTCTGTTGTTTTACCCCGAGGTCCTTCTGATGGAAACCTGTTTACCCACCCGAGGTTAAGGACTGAAGTCGAGACTGCCGTGCCAACGATGCTGCTCCTGCCGGATGTGACGGATCCCTGGCGTGTTTGCACCAAGAATGTCAAGAACTCACTACAGACTTTATTACAGAATGGGCTGAATAATAACTCTATTATTATTTATTTATTTATTTATTTATTTATTATTGCTAGTTATAACTTTTAGTTCATTTTAATTCTGTGTTTGTATGATTTGTGTAAATCCTATTTATTTGAAGTATCCTTCAGGCCACCCAAGAAGGACGAAGGTCCCTGCTGAGTCTGGTTCCTCTCAAGGTTTCTTCCTGTAATTTTAAGGGAGTTTTTCCTTGCCACAGTCGCCCTCGGCTTGCTCAACAGGGGCTTTTGTATCTGTCGGTCCTGGATTTTGTAAAGTTGCTTTGAGACAATGTCTATTGTAAAAAACGCTATATAAATAAATTTGACTTGACCTGACCTTTGTATTGCCGGGCACTGATTTGGATGGCCCAGTTCATTTCGAATTCCTTTAAATCGAGCTTTTCTTCATGTCTTTTTTTGAGCTCGCTTTGTGCACGGGGGTACAGTCATACTGGAACAGGGAAGGACCTTCCCTAAACTGTTGCTGCAAAGTTGGAAGCATGTAATTTCCTTTACATTTACATTTTCGGCATTTAGTGGACGCTTTTGTCCAAAGCGACTTACGTTATACAGTCTAAGCAATTCAGTGTTGAGGACCTTGCTTAAGGGCCCAAAAGTGGCAACCTGGCAGTGGTGGGGTTTGAACCAGCAACCTTCTTGCTTACTAGTCCAGTACCTTAACCGCTAGGCTACAACTGCCAAATGATATTGTTGTTGTGTGTGTGGGGGGGGGGAGATGGGGTATTTATACATTAGGAAAGTGGTCATAATGTTATAATAATGTTGTGTTGGTCCCCCTTTTGCTGCCAAAACATCCCTGACCCATCAAGGCATAGACTCCACTAGACCCCTGAAGGTGTGCTGTGGTATCTGGCACCAATATTTTGGCATCATGCAGACCACACAAGCCTCAGTGAGACTTGGCCGTCCATGACCCTGTCGCCAGTTTACCACTGTTCCTTCCCTGGACCACTTTTGATAGATACTGACCACTGCAGACCGGGACACACCCCACAAGAGCTGCAGTTTTGGAGATGCTCTGACCCAGTCGTCTAGCCATCACAATCTGGCCCTCGTCAAACTCGCTCAGATCCTCACGCTCGCCCATTTTTCCTGCTTCTAACATCAACTCTGAGGATAAAATGTTCACTTGCTGTCTAATATATCCCCCCCACTAACAGGTGCTGTGATGAAGAGATAATCAGTGTTATTACCGGTCAGTGGTCATAATGTTATGCCTAGTTGGTGTATTATACCTGTTTGCAACTGTTGTGGCTGAAACACATGAATTGAATTTAAAAATTAGAAGGTGTCCCAATACTTTTGTCCACACAGTGTAGATTAGTTAAACATGTTAAAACGTGTAATGCGCTTGAGTAACACAGAGCCTCTCTTAAAACTTTAGGCTATAATTAAAGTCGCCGTGTCGTGCTAGAGCGAGAGGCGCTACAGGAACTTAGCCAGGACAAATTCTGCAGCGGCGGTTCAAAATGACGTTCCCAGAAATAGCAGCGCGACTGCTGCAGCGGTATTAAAGGCTACGTTCTAAATATCAGCCTCTGTGTGGGGAAACACTTATAAGGAGGTGAAGCTGTTTCCTAAAACATCGAATATACTGTACACTGATCAGCCATAACATTAAAACCACCTCCTTGTTTCTACACTCACTGTCCATTTTATCAGCTCCACTTACCATATAGGAGCACTTTGTAGTTCTACAATTACTGACTGTAGTCCTTCTGTTACGTGCTTAGTTAGCCCCCTTTCATGCTGTTCTTCAATGGTCAGGACCCCCACAGGACCACCACAGAGCAGGTATTATTTAGGTGGTGGATGATTCTCAGCACTGCAGTGACACTGACATGTTGGTGGTGTGTTAGTGTGTGTTGTGCTGGTATGAGTGGATCAGACACAGCAGCGCTGCTGGAGTTTTTAAACTGGACTGAGAATCGTCCACCAACCAAATATATCCAGCCAACAGCGCCCCGTGGGCAGCGTCCTGTGACCACTGATGAAGGTCTAGAAGATGACCGACTCAACCAGCAGCAATAGATGAGCGATCGTCTCTGACTTTACATCTACAAGGTGGATCGACTAGGTAGGAGTGTCTAATAGAGTGGACAGTGAGTGGACACGGTGTTTAAATACTCCAGCAGCGCTGCTGTGTCTGATCCACTCATACCAGCACAACACACACTAACACACCAGCACCGTGTCAGTGTCACTGCAGTGCTGAGAATGATCCACCACCTAAATAATACCTGCTCTGTGGTGGTCCTGTGGGGGTCCTGACCATTGAAGAACAGCAAGAAAGGGGGCTAACAAAGCATGTAGAGAAACAGATGGACTACAGTCAGTAATTGTAGAACTACAAAGTGCTTCTATATGGTAAGTGGAGCTGATAAAATGGACAGTGAGTGTAGAAACAAGGAGGTGGTTTTAATGTTATGGCTGATCAGTGTAAGAGAAGCTCAAGTTCAGAATATTTTGACTTTTACTCGAGTGCTTTTATTCGAGGCATCCCAGCAATCCTACAGCAATTCAGTTAGCAATTGCTTAGTCAAAATGTCCACATGTAAAGCAGCTAAAAACACTCGAGTAACTGAGTCCAATTTTCGTATTTAAAACCGTCGCTGGATGTTCTAGGTTTACATTCAACTATTAAGGTAGCTGTGCTGTGTGTTGTAGCTTCCAGAATGCCAGAGGGGATTCCTCATAACTGCTGTAATTACCACCTTTGCTGGCTGATCGATTGCCTGCACATAGACGGGGAATAACGGAGATCGATGCGTGAATCTCCGTGCACGATACGGATCTCCAAATGAACCCAGCTTATGCAGGTGAAAAGAAGCGCTCGGTAATGCACACGTGTCGGAGGGGGCGTGTTAGTCACGGCTCTCCTCGATCAGGAGTACAGGTCAGCCGCAGCAGAGGAAGCGAATTGTGATCAGGTAATTGGATATGACTAAACTGGAAGGAAAATTGTGGGAAAGATGCAAAACGTGCTGATTTCAGGAACATAATGAATCGTTATGGACAGGTTATTTTGCTGCTCGTTCCCAGCAGTACCTGGTGTTTGACCTCTGGCTGTTGGAACGTTCCCGCCGCTGCGTCGGGACTTGGGTCCTGCAGTAATGCAGAGCTCCTCTCCAGACTCTCAGAAGTTAGATTTGGGCTCCTCTCAGAACCCCGGAGAGAGGGAAGGGTGGGGCGACAGTAAGAGCCTCTTGATTGCTGAAGTGTGCTCGGGGAGAGGGAGTGAATGACTGAACCTTACATCACTCCCAACCTCCCCTCTGTCTCTGCTTCCTCTTATTATATGTATATTTTATAAGCGTTCTCTCTCTCTCTCTCTCTCTTAAGCACAGGACTGCATGTGATAGACCAGGAATAGGAACACTCATGTTAATTATCTGAATCCCACATAAAGCTTACTCGACTGTGGCAAGACCATAGCCATGAATTTAATGAGCACTGGGGGGGCAGAAAGGGATAGAACAGACACAGAACAGACACAGAACAGCCACAGAAAAAGACAGAACAGGCACAGAAAGAGCACAGAATGGGCATAGAACGGGCAAAAAAAGAGCACAGACCGGGCAAAGAAAGGGTACAGAATGGGCAAAGAAAGGGCATAGACTGGGCATAGAAAGAGCACAGACCGGGCAAAGAATGGGCACAGACCGGGCAAAAAAAGGGCACAGACCGAGCATAGAAAGAGCACAGAATGGGCAAAGAAAGGGCATAGACTGGGCATAGAACAGGCACAGAAAGGGCACAGACCGGGCAAAGAAAGGGCACAGACCGGGCAAAGAAAGGGCACAGACCGGGCAAAGAAAGGGCACAGACCGGGCAAAGAAAGAGCACAGAATGGGCAAAGAAAGGGCATAGACTGGGCATAGAACGGGCAAAGAAAGGGCACAGAACAGGCACAGAAAGGGCACAGACCGGGCAAAGAAAGGGCACAGACCGGGCAAAGAATGGGCACAGACCGGGCAAAGAATGGGCACAGACCAGGCAAAGAATGGGCACAGACCGGGCAAAGAAAGGGCACAGACCGGGCAAAGAATGGGCACAGACCGGGCAAAGAAAGGGCACAGACCGGGCAAAGAATGGGCACAGACCGGGCAAAGAATGGGCACAGACCGGGCAAAGAAAGAGCACAGAATGGGCATAGAACGGGCAAAGAAAAAGCATAGAATGGGCAAAGGAAGGGCACAGACTGGGCATAGAATGGGCACAGATAAGGCACAGAACAGGCACAGAACTGGGGGTGTGTTCGGAAAGCTAGCTCTCTCTACATAGACGCATTTTACGTCGTCCTGTGCTGCGCTCCCGAGAAGGAGGCTGTTCCAAATCCTAGATGCCTTAAAATCCTCACTTCTGAGGCATCTTATTATTTTATGTTATTTTGGCTCAAGAACGAGTGAGCATCCGACGCTGCCTTAGTGATCAAGGCAATCCCAGAATTCATTGCGGGTCGGGTGCTCTTCTCTCACAGAAAAATAAACATGGCTGACGGGGCGGAGAAACGAATGGAGTTATTATCAAACGTAAATAAAACATTACTGATTTTTAACTTGTATAAACTTGTACCGAGTGTTTTTATTTGCAAGTTCGGGCTTGTCAGGAAATGTAACCGTTATCGGTACATGAAGGAAGGTGTTATATTGACGTTAGCGTGCTGTGCTACCTCAGTTTATTGGTTTTAATTGCAAGATGCTAAATGCTAAGCGCGAAATGCTAAACCCGATGGAATCGCTATCTAAGTAGTGCGTTCGAATAACCTGCCTTTTAAGTCACTAACTTATTAGAATCCTCTCTACTAAGGCGGCTGCCTATGTAGACAGTAAGACAGCAAGGCAGCTCACTAGCTTTTCAAACACACCCGAGTACTGTAAGCGGAGCTAATGTAAGAGTTCAGACTGCTGATTTGAGACCCTCAGTGGGCATGTGCCAGCTAGGTTTACAAATAAACTTTGTAGCTTTAATAGCGTGCACTCCACTGGGAAACCTTTCTATAATAGTTAGGAGTGTGTCTGTGGGAATTTGTGCCCATTTAGTCAATAGAATCAGTGAGGTCAGGTACTGATGTTCAATTCATCCCAAAAGCATTGGGTTCACCATGGCTGTGCTCAGGGGCGTAATCATGCTAAAAGAAAGAGGGGACTTCCCCAAACTGTTGCTATTCAACATATTCCCCTTATATACTACCTCCAGAAAGAGGAGGAAAAGCCCGACCTCCATCGTATTTCACAGTAACACTCACATTGTACGTTGATGGTGTACGGGATCCTGAATTCGCTCTGCAGGGCGGGGTGCTTCACCACACAGGTGAGGATGTGGCCCTGGGCGTGGCGTACGGGTTGCCAGGTGTAATGCACCTGCGTGGTGGTGGTGCCGTTGGCCTCCTCCTGCATGTGCGTCTCCGGCTTGCCGTAGAGATCCGTCTGCCAGGAGACCTCGGCCGGAGGACGGGCACGTTCGGCGATGCAGGTGGCCACTGTGGTGAGGTTTCCTCCGTCTAACAGGGGCGTGGAGCCGGCCGATACGTACACCTTCGGTTCCACTGAGAGAGAGAGAGAGAGAGAGAGAGAGAGAGAGAGAGAGAGAGAGAGAGAGAGAAATTAAAGACTGATATTAATTTTACTCAGAGGTGGAAAGAGTACTAAAATATTGTACTCAAGTAAAAGTACTATTACTTTAATGAATTTTTACTTAAGTACGAGTAAAGTTACTAGTCTAAAAATCTACTCCAGTAAAAAGTAACTCGTTTAAAATGTACTCAGAGTAAACATTACTTAGTTACTTTTTTAGCAGGTGGGCGTGTCTCTCCTGTGTAATGCAAACAGGACAATTGGATATAAATCTCACAATAGTTGTTTTTTATTAAAATATAATAGAAAAAAAAACATGTTGATACAACATTTAAAACATTTAGGGATGTGTAATGTGTAATTGTAGTCCCATAAAACTTTTTCAAACTGTATAACCACTAGTGATGTGTCGTAGAATGATTCGATTCTATTGAACGGCCCTTTAAAATGAAACAAAGAAACCGAGTCGCGCTTCTGGGAGTCGTTTTATATATATACGGCTCTTTAAAAGGAACCGAGCAAAAAGATCCGACTCCCCATCGCAGAATTCACTGCAGCAGTTTCACAGACGCAATTTCTTTTAGCGTTTTTTTTTACTTAGTAACGGATGTTATTTAAAATGTAGTGAATTACAATCCTTAATACAAAACATACTTAAGTAAAAGTAAAATTACAGGCTGTAAAATGTACTTTAAAAAATACAAGTACACAAAAAAACTACTCAATTACAGTAACGCGAGTAAATGTAACGTTACTTTCCACCTCTGATTTTACTGCACTTCTTTAAACAACAGGTTATTCTGAATTTTATTTCCTTTTATTTCTACTGCTGCATTACTCTTGTCAGGGTCGCAGTGGGCCCGGTGTCCCTGGTGCAATGCAGGAACACATCCCGGACCCCAGACGTAGCCAGTTTGTTAATTAACATAAACATTATTACATTCATGGCATTTAGTCTGCACTTTTATCCAAAGCAATTACAATTGTGACTGATACAGTGCAAGTAATTGAGGGTTAAGGGCCTTGCCCAAGGGCCCAACAGTGGCAACTTGATAGGGATTAGAGGAGACTTAACTGGCAACTAGGACTAAAACGATTCCTCGAGAAACTCGAGTAATTCGATTACTAAAAATCACGCATTGAGGCATCGTTTAATCCATACGACTATGTACAGCTCAGTGTTTCGCACTTTTGCACAACGCGTTTACGCTGTGTGCAGGTGACATGAAGAAGCTGAGGGCTGCATCCCAAATCTCATACTTAAACAGGACTTAATCCGGGTACTTTTCACGTACAGTTCAATGAATACTACGTATTTCTACACGCTCGCCGCTCCTGCGTACTGTTCAGTATAGAAGTGTGATTTGAAACACAGCCAAGATATGACAGCGCAGACTGCAAGATAGAGAAAGAGAGAAAATAGCGAAGGGCGAACAGAGGAAACCACAGAAAGGTTGCGATCATTTTAAGCTGGAAAAAAACAAAAACTCAGAACATCCACATGCATTTTTGAAAACTTAGGCAAACACACACGTACACGCACACACACACACCAAATCTACCTCATCTAGGAGATACAATCCTGACAGAACCTCCTACAAACGCCACAGCCTCCCAACTAAATATTAAAGCTTTATGTTCTGCGTGAGCTGTAGCTGAAGCTTATGTTTATGTATTATTGTTTATTGTTATTTATGCCTTAGTTTTAGGTTGCCTGTATACATTTTAAAAGTAATCTGATTTATTTTTGTTTTTGCATTTTAAAAATGTTCTCTTTAAACTGTCCTGTATTCAAGGAATAAAAATGTGCAGTTTGTTCCGAGATGCTTCTTATTTAATCTTATACGTATTTATTTTTGCTCTTTATTAAAGTATTTCTTATCCGATTACTCGATTAATCGCTGGAATAATCGGTAGAATACGCGATTACAAAAATAATCGATAGTTGCAGCCCTACTGGCAACCTTCTGAATACTAGTCCAGTGCCCTAACCACTGAGCTACCACTGCTCTAACCTAAGGCTTCATGCACAGAAACTTAAAACAAAGTCAACTACAGAAGTCAATTCATGTACATTTGGGCCTTTGGTGCACATTTTGATCACAATTGGGACTTACCAAAACTTTTGACACCAATACTTCCAGTTGCCAGCAGAATAATACACCAATACACATTATGACCACCTTTCTAATGTTGTGTTGGCCCCCCTTTTGCTGCAAAAACAGCCCTGACTGAAGGTGTGCTGTGGTATCTGGCACCAAGATGTGCCATCTGCTCGTCTGTTGGATCAGACCACACGGGCCTCACTGAGCCTTGGCCGCCCATGATCCTGTCGCCGGTTTACCGCTGTTCCTTCCTTGGACCACTTTTGATAGATACTGACCACTGCAGACCGGGTTTTGGAGATGCTGTGACCCAGTCGTCTAGCCATCACAATCTGGCCCTCGTCAAACTCACTCAGATCCTCACGCTCGCCCATTTTTCTGCTTCTAACATCAACTCTGAGGATAAAATGTTCACTTGCTGCCTAATATATCCCCCCCACTAACAGGTGCCGTGATGAAGAGATAATCAGTGTTATTACCTGTCAGTGGTCATAATGTTATGCCTCGTCTGTGTATATACACTGGTTTCCTTTTGTCTCCTATTCATAAGAGCATCATAAGAGCATCCAAGCTCATTTCATTTCAGATCTGCGACAACCTCAATCGCTTCTGTGACTTGTTGCTTATTACATATATCAGAACTGTGTGGGATGTTTAGAACCCGGTAGGGACCTCTAACCTGCTCATTATAAACGTCCTTATTGGGATTGTACTGGACAGTAACACACACCTACACACGCACACACCTACACACACAGATCATTAATCTGGGTCTCGTTAGGAAGGGAAAATCACCGAACTGCCCAGACTTCAGCCCTGGACTCGTACTGGTGAAGAATGGGGTGTGGAGCGCATCCTGCAGTATTCTGTCTTACCTAAATATCAGGGGGCTGGGATATACACACACACACACACACACACACACACACACACACACACACACACACACACACACACACACACACACACACACACACTCCTTTGCTGCAGACTTTACCTTGCCTCATTGAGTCAGCTTTGTTTCTCGTTCTTCACCGCCTTGCCCCACTCACCACCTCCGCCTCCCTGATGCACCCCTCGCATTCCTGCCTGACCTTCAGTCCATGTGTTAACCTTGCAGGACTGAATGTATACGTGTGTGTGTGTGTGTGTGTGTGTGTGTGTGTGTAATGACATACACACGTGCCTGGCGTACATACACAAGCATGTACCAGGCACGGCTGGTGTTACACCAACTCCCTTGACCCTGGATCATAATGGTGCTGTAAAAATAGAAAAGCATCTTTATGCACAACACACACACACACACACACACACGGGCACAGACATTCCTCGGGCTCTAATAATAGCTCCCCCTCCCCTGGTCCCTGTTCACCAGGGCTACGCACTCCCGTTTCTTTTATCGTCTGATCTTTATCATCTTTCCATCAGCTGCTGTATTCAAGGATCACTTTTATTAAACTGTCATCGGTCAGTGACGCATCCCCGCGTCTCTTTTTGTAGCCCCCGTTTCTGTTTTTCCGTGCCAAATTCCTGCACGTTATGATGCATTATTAATAAACTGAACCCTCTGTGCTGTGCCGTCTCTGTGCCCACACGCTCGGGGCTCAGTTTAGCTCTGTGCGCCGAGGTGCAGCCGAGCAGATGGGACGCAGAAGAAAAAAATGACGTCATGTTATTCCAGGGAAGTGCTCGCTCATCACGCACACACACACACGCACAAACACACGCGCACACACACACACACACACACACACACACACACACACACAGGCGCACACACACACACACACACACCAGCATCCTTCTGCGTTCAGTGTGAACACACGTGGAACTCGTCACGACACTCGAGCTCTAATAGTAGCGAGTCACGCTCAGAGAGCCGGAGCATGTGATCGTTTCTCATCCAGACTAACAGAGCAGGGGCTGAACGAGGTAGACGTGGGTCCAGACGTGGGTCCAGACGGACGGATGAGGGATGAATGAGGGACGCGTGCGGATGGCAGCGCGGCGGCCCTGAGAGTCAACGCGTGCCTGATTTATGATTTATGATCAGCACCTGCTGCACTGAGGCCAGGACATGAACACGTGTTTATAGTCAGAGTCAAAAGTTTACATACGCTTGTAAAGCACATGCATGACATGATTTTATGTAGTGTTATGTATAGTATTATGTACACGTATACTGTTACGTGTTGTGTTTGTATATTTTTACGTATAGTTGTGTATGTACATTTGTATGTATATGTACATTGTTATGTATACTGTTATGTATATGTGTATTTTACTTATTTATTGTTAAGTATAGTTACATGTATATGTTTACTGTTATGGATACATATATTAAATGTATATGTATAGTATTATGTACACGTATACTGTTACGTGTTGTGTTTGTATATTTTTACATATTAAGTATTAAGTATATGTATATTGTTATGTATATTTTATTTATATTGTTATGTACTGTATATATACATTTCATTTATGTATATTGTTAAATATATGGATATTGTTATGTATAGTTACATTTCATGTATCTGTTTGTTCTATGTATATGTTTACTGTTATGTATATTCCATTTATAATGTACAGTACATTTTATGTATATTATATGTATATTGTTATATATATTGTATATATATATATATATATATATATATATATATATATATATACACCAATCAGCGATAACATTAAAACCACCTCCTTGTTTCTACACACTGTCCATTTTATCAGCTCCACTTACCATATAGAAGCACTTTGTAGTTCTACAATTACTGACTGTAGTCCATCTGTTTCTCTACATGCTTTGTTAGCCCCCTTTCACCCTGTTCTTTAATGGTCAGGACCCCCACAGGACCACCACAGAGCAGGTATTATTTAGGTGGTGGATGATTCTCGGCACTGCAGTGACACTGACATGGTGGTGGTGTGTTAGTGTGTGTTGTGCTGGTATGAGTGGATCAGACACAGCAGCGCTGCTGGACTTTTTAAACACCTCACTGTCACTGCTGGACTGAGAATCATCCACCAACCAAAAATATCCAGCCAACAGCGCCCCGTGGGCAGCGTCCTGTGACCACTGATGAAGGTCTAGAAGATGAGCGACTCAAACAGCAGCAATAGATGAGCGATCGTCTCTGACTTTACATCTACAAGGTGGACCGACTAGGTAGGAGTGTCTAATAGAGTGCACAGTGAGTGGACACGGTATTTTAAAACTCCAGCAGCGCTGCTGTGTCTGATCCACTCATACCAGCACGACACACACTAACACACCACCACCATGTCAGTGTCACTGCAGTGCTGAGAATCATCCACCACCTAAATAATACCTGCTCTGTGGTGGTCCTGACCATTGAAGAACACCATGAAAGGGGGTTAACAAAGTATGTAGAGAAACAGATGGACTACAGTCAGTAATTGTAGAACTACAAAGTGCTCCTATATGGTAAGTGGAGCTGATAAAATGGACAGTGAGTGTAGAAACAAGGAGGTAGTTTTAATGTTATGGCTGATCGGTGTATATTGTTATGTATATTGTTATGTATAGTTACTTCTCATGTATCTGTTTGTTCTATGTATATGTTTATTGTTATGTATATTTCAGGTATAAGGTATATTTTAAGTATATTTTATATATATATTGTTTTATGGGTTCTGGCTCACTGGCCTGGTTCGCAACTCAACAGAATTTGCTGTATCAGATCAGGATTCAGCTCCGCGCCCCCCAAGATTAGTGAACGATTTTATCCAAAATGACTTACAACTGTGAGTGAATACAACGTGGTTCAACAGCAGCAACTTGGCAGGGGTTGGTGATTAAACCAGCAACCTTCTGATTAATACTAGGCTACCACCGCTCTTTGTGTTTGCCCTTGTTTCTTGCTGTCTGGTTGATGAATTCTAAAGAAAGGTGTATAGTGATCTCTCAGTCCGCCACTAGACCGGTATCAAGGCAGTTGTAGACTAGAGGTTAAGATACTGGACTAGTAATCAGAAGATCGCTGGTTTAAGTCCCACCACTGTCGGTTTGTACTGTTGGGCCCTTGAGCAAGGCCCTTAACCCCAAATTGCTTAGACAGTATACTGTCACAG
The DNA here is from genome assembly GCF_030014385.1 of Trichomycterus rosablanca. Lineage (NCBI taxonomy): Eukaryota > Metazoa > Chordata > Actinopteri > Siluriformes > Trichomycteridae > Trichomycterus > Trichomycterus rosablanca. The sequence continues at coordinate 28,104,244 of NC_086003.1, read as the reverse complement.
TACTGTAAGTCGCTTTGGATATTATCATGTTATTCACCTGTTGTCGTGAACACTCACCGAGCACACTGAGCGTGGTGGAGGCCTGCGCGTTACCCAGAGGAAAGGTGGCGACCTTGCAGGTGTAGACGGCAGCATCCGCGAATCCCACGTCCCTCAGCACCACGGTGGCGTCGTGGGCGGAGGACGAGTGGAACGACAGGCGCTCCCTGTACTCGGGCGTGATGACTTTGCCGAACACGGGGTTGAAGACGGCTATCGTGCTCCAGCTGGAACCGGATCGTTTCTCCCAGGAGATCTGAGTCAGACTGAGATTAGAGTCCATCTGGAAGCTGCAGCCCAGAGTCACGTTCTTCCCCAAAACACCGCTCACCTTGGGAGGGACCACCACCTGACCACCACACACACCTGAAATACAGAGAAATAAAGAGGTTTTAGGGCAGTTTTAATGGGTCGGTGTGGAGGCGCTCAATGTTCTGAATCCAGAACCAACAGCAATCTGGTCAAGTAAGACGTTTGAGAGCCTAAAATAAGTGGTCACCTAAAACATCCTGACAAACACTAATATCAGCGCTTTTTAAACCGCAGTGTGAAGATAAACAAAGAACCAGAAGGCAAAAACATGAATAAGTCATGTGACGTGTACGGTGTTCTCCTCCTGTATTTACAGTAGCGTGCACATGCTAATGATAGATAAATACTAGCATGGGAATATTAGCACACAGCGCTCCCTATTCACACCGTCCCTCACTTCCTCCCCCTTCAACCACCAGCTTCCTCTCCATCTGCTACCATCAACTACAGGCTCCCCTCCACCACAGTCTCCTCTCCTTCACCAAACAAAAGTCTAACTGTCTGTGTGAGAGGACGGGAGGAGAGAACGAGAAACTACAGAGAGGTCAGAGAGAGAGAGACGCAGCAACGTGAAGCTGTTTTATCACACCATGATACTTCACTTACGCATCAACACACACACACACACACACACACACACACACACACACACACACACACACACACACACTTTAGGATTCCACGGGTTTTCATTACAGAATCAAAAACTGCATCACAAGAGAGTGGCGTCTCCCACACAGATGCCTTTGCATCCAGACGCAGACGCCCTTGTATGCGGAAGTCCTCATACACAGACGCTCTCACACGCAGACGCAGACACACGTGTACGTGGACACGCTACTCGTATGCAGACGCCTTTGCACGCAAACAGCTTCTAATGCAGAGACCCCTGTACACGGATGTGCAGACGCCTTCAAACGCAGACGCCCTTTAACACCTACACACACACTCACATAGACGCACTCACATACAGACACACTCACACAAACAGATGCACACTCACATACAGACACACACACACAGACACACTCACACACACACAGACGCACTCACGCAGGCATTCTCTTCATGTGGTAGCGGGGGGGGGGGGGGGGGGGGGGGGGGGGCAGGAATCAGCTCTGCAGGAAAATGGACGCAGTTCAAATGTGTGTTTTCGGTCTGAATTTCATTCCCACATCTTTTTTGGATCAGTCGTTCGCAGGAGGTTCCGCTCAGACACGAACGTGCACGCACAATCGCCGAGCTCTCCGAGGAACCAGCCGCTCCAGGCTATTGTTATTAAACAAGCGCTTCAGCAGAAATCACATTTAGACCGTCCCCCGTCCCCCCCCCTCACCCCAAATGTCCTCGACCAGACGGGCCGGGTTCGGGGTCTGAAGTTTGTTCTGCAGCTGAACTACGAGTCTGAAGTCGCCGGGTTTGGTTTGGAGGCATCAAAAAAGCAACACAAGTTTATCTGGTGCTGACACTGAAGTGCAGCGGGTAGATCAGGGGGACCTGCTTGTAATCCTAGGCATTTGTCACCATCTGTGAGGTGTTTTGCATGTTCTCCTGTGTGTCTGGGGGGGGGGTTTCCTCACTCAGGCTGCAGATTGGCTGCTGTATATCGTCCCTCGATGTGAGAGAATGGGTGAGTGTGTGATGCCGTCTAATCTACTGCCATCCTGCCCAGCACCTAGTGTTTCTGAAAAGACCCCTGACCCACTGCAACTGTGATCAGGATGGAGCAGCTACTGAAAACCAATAAGAGACAATTGTTTTGCCTTTTAAGGTACTTTTACAGATGAATTTCTGATCCTAAAAGCCAAGGTTGCGGGTTTAAGTCCTACCACTGTTGGACCCCAGAGCAAAGTCCTTGACTCTTGATGGTTTGTATAGTATTCTGCTAGTTGGGTCCATCAAACATAACACTCCTATATCTATCCGGGCATGGGACCTGCACTCGGAGCGCACTGACTAGTGTCCCTCCCAATGGCTTGGCTGTTCCAGCCACCCCCCACCACCCCCCTCGAACATCATGTCCATGCATATGCCCAACCAACAGATAGCGCCACTAAGATTCGAACCCTGGATCCCCAGGTAGCAGCAGTGGGCTAACGTACTTCACCACTACTAAACCCACATCCCCAAAGTACCCATCCTCACCCCCCGTGTGTTTACTTTACGTCAGGATACCCGCGTCCAACAGGATAGCCGACGGCTGACCTCGAGCTGAGAATTGGAACCAGTCCTGCGGGTTTAAGTCCTACCACTGTTGGACCCCTGAGCAAAGTTCTTGACCCTCGACTTCTTGTATAGTATTCTCTTATTTGGGTCTTGGATTTGGGTCTGCATACCAGACCCTTCTTAACACAACACTCCTCTTTCTCTCCGGGCAGGGGACCTGCACTCGGAGCGCACCAACAAGTGTTCCTACCAGGGGCTTGGCTGTTTTAGCCACCCCCCACCACCCCCCTCAGATGTTAGCCAATCATGTCTGTGCGGATGCCCGACCGACTGATTTATTTATTTAGTAGAATTAATAAGTCATGGACAATTTCGTATCTCCAATTCACCTTACTTGCAAGTCTTTGGACTGGGAGAGGAAACCGGAGCGCCCGGAGGAAACCCACACAGACACGGGGAGAACATGCAAACTCCGCACAGAAAGGACCCGGACCGCCCCACTTGGGAATCGAACCCTGGACTGTCTTGCTGTGAGGCGACAGTGCTACCCACCGAGCCACGGTGCTACCCTGACCAGTTGATAGCACAGCTAGGTTTCGAACCCTGGATTTCCAGGTCTCAGTAATAGAGGGCTAGCGTACTTTACCACTGCGCCACCCAAGCACCACTAATTGTGATTTTTTGGGTGATACGGGGCGAGATTACAGAAGCCCGAAGCATCACTACAAAACAACAAGAGCAACACGCCCCGCTGCGTCGAATCCACTCACGCTGAAAGTGCGTAAACCTGATTTTCCCACAGAGCCGTTCTTCCAAACTCATCGCTTCCATATTTATTAGCGTAGGTCGTATAAAGGCGTGTTGTTCTTCACCACGGAGACGACTTTGATCTGCGTCTAAACCCACATCCCCGAAGTACCCATCCTCACCCGCGTGTGTTTACTTTACGTCAGGATACTCGCGTCCAACAGGATAGCCGGCGGCTGACCTCGAGCTGAGAATTGGAAGCAGTCCTCGGTGCGCCGCGGTTCACTCGGTGCAACACTTCAAAGTATCTGGACTGGATGTGTACTTTCCAGTCCGCGGCGGGATTATCCGTGTCGTGTTCCGATCAGCACGCCCTCCGAGCAGAACGGGGGGGCAGTGAGAGAGGGATCGGATTTATGAGAGAAATCGGGAAGCAACTGAAGGACGCCTGGAATGAAGCAGGATAAATAATCGGATGCAGGATCAGGAGCTGCGCTACAGCACTAATCGCAACAAGCTGCCGGGCTGGAGGACGCGAGGGGGGGATCGGATCGGATCCCGTCGTGTTGCTCGGGAACATCATTCTGCATTCTGACGTCAGGGGTGTCCAATCTCGACCTCAACAAGGGCCGGAGGTTGTAACATCAAATTAACTAGAACTAAAATAAGGAAGCTGTAGACTACTGGTTAAGGTACTGGTCCAGTAAACAAAAAGTGCGAGACTGCCACTGTTGGGCCCCTGAGCAAGGCCCTTAACCCTCAGTTACACAGACTGTATACTGTAACTGTAATGTAAGTCACTTTGGTGTTTGGTGCTTTGGCCTAGTGGTTAAGGTACTGGACTAGTAATTTTAGAAAGCCACTGGTTTAAGCCCCACCACTGCAAGACTGCCACTGTTGGGCCCCTGAGCAAGGCCCTTAACCCTCACTTGCTCAGACTGTATACTGTAACCGTAATGTAAATCGCTTTGGTGTAGGCAGTTGTAGCCTAGTGGTTAAGGTACTGGACTAGTAATTTTAGAAAGCCACTGGTTCAAGCCCCACCAATGTCAGGTTGCTGCCGTTAGGCCCCTGAGCAAGGCCCTTAAAGTCCAATTGCTTAGACTGTATACTGTAACAGTACTGTAAGTCGCTTAAATGCCGTAAATGTAATATAATAAATGAACGTTTACAGCGATAGCTTTCAGGCTGGGTGTCTAAAATACAGAGAAAAGCAACCTGTCTGTTGTAAGCAGATAAGAAACAACAGTTAGCACAGAATGGAGGTTCCAGAGTCCAACACCCAATGTGATGTGGCTAAAGCAGTATAAAGGGAGGCCCACAGTTCTGTTCCATGTTCTTCTTCAGATACACTGCTGTAGGAACCCACGATCATGCCAAAAAATTCTCCAATCCAGTCAACTGTAATCTTTGTTTGACCTTATTTTTCCACAACACAACATTTAAAAATGAGGAAAATAAAACAGGTTTTTAAAAGTGTTTTAGCCACAGCCAGCATACAGCATTAGCCAGCATCTTAAATGATGAAAGAATGAGTCAGCAAAGCAACAGAAGGAAAAAAAACATGATGGAAGGAATGATGGGGCGTCCACGCTTCAGCAGTGTGTATCTCAGACGTTACTGCAGAACAGCGTTGTTGGAGAGACGAGTAAACAAAAGAAGAAAACGGTAAAACATGGTCACACACACACACACACACACACACACACACACACACACACACACACACACACACACACACACACACACACACACACACACACGCTCTGCTTTTCTACATCGCTAAACATGCTAATGTAGCTGTAAGAGAGGAAAACCTGCCGCTGGTCTGTGATCCACCTCGACCCCCTACAGCTACAATCTCATACAGGGTTCCACACCGAGGGCCCCAAACGGAGTCCCCTCAGACCCCACCCTCACAGAGCATCCCTTTAATCCACTGCACACCGGGTCCCTGTCCTCGCCTCACGGGGTGAGATTCAGAATCCTAAAGTGTGGCCGAAAGTATGTGGACACCCAGATATCAAATATCTAAATACCAAAATACCACATGAACTTTTATATCTCATCCAAAACACTCGGTTTAATAAAGTATTACGAAAGAGTATCAAACTAGAGTCCTTTTTGGGGGTCTGGCGTTCTCCTGTTTGGGGGTCTGATGTCCTATTTTTTGGGGTCTGATGCCCTCCTTTTTGAGGTCTGATGTTTACCTATTTGGGGGTCTGATATGCCCTCCTTTTTACAGTCTGATTTTCTCCTTCTTGGGTTCTGACATCCTCCTGTTTGGGGGTCTGATGTCCCACTTTTTGGGGGGTCTGATGTTTACTTTTTTGTGGTCTGGTGTTCTCTTGTTTAGGGGTCTGACCCTCCTTTTTTGGGGTCTGACATCTTTGATTTTTGAAGGTCTGATGTCCTTGATTTTTGGGTGTCTGACGTCCTCCTTTTGGGTGTCTGATGGAGGAGTCTGATGCTCTCCTTCTTGATGTCTGATGTTCTCCTTTTTGGGGTTCGACGCCCTCTTTTTGGAGGTCTGATGTCCTTTTTTGGGGGGTCTGATGCCCTCTTTATTGGTGTCTGACATCCTCCTTTTGGGGAGTCTGTGTCCTCCTTTTTGGGGGTCTGACTTCCCATTTTTTGAGGTCTGATGTTTTCCTTTTTGGAGGTCCGATGTCCTTCATTTTTGGGGGTCTGACATCCTTGATTTTGGGGTCTGACGTCCTTGATTTTTGGGGGTCTGATGTTCTTCTTTAGTGATTTGACATCCTCCTTTTTGGGGTCTGATGTTCTCCTTTCGGGTCTGATCTCCTGTTGGGTGTCTGACATCGTCCTTTATGAGGTTATGGCGATGGCCACCCTATGTGGGATAAAGGACACGCGTGCACACATGCGTGACGCATAAATAACTACCGGTATGAAGGTGAGGACGATTCAGGGCGTCGCTGATGCTGACAGCAAGGACAGCGAGTCCCAGTGGAGAGCATCTATTCTCCATTCTGCTTCAGTCAGCGGTCCTTTCACTCACATTACCCACCTGCGAGGTGTGAGGGTGGAGGGAGCGCGCCACCGCGTGCAGGGGGCCGCGGGGTTAAACACACTTTAGATTCACACAGCGTACTCGGTCACCTTCCAGTCCCTGTGTACGGAGCAGCTACCTCACCCAATCAAACACACCCCACGTTCTTCTGCCATCTCCTGCCACCCTGGTTCTAGTGTTGCTGCCACAAAAAAGCAAGAGCACAAATACTGTATAGGAACTGATGTCCTGATGTCCTCCTTTTTGGGGTCTGATGCCCTCCTGTTTGGGGTCTGATGTTTTCCTTTTTGGGGGTCTGATGTTCTCCTTTTGGAGGTCTGACGTCCTCCTTTTTTGGGGGTCTGACGTCCTCCTTTATGGGGTCTGATGTTCTCCTTCTTGAAGTCTGATGTTTTACTTTTTGGGGGTCTGACATCCCTCTTTTTGGGAGTCTGATATCTTCTTTTGGGGGGTCTGATATCTTCTTGGGTTGATGCCCTCCTTTTGGGTTCTGATGCCCTCCTTTTTTGGGGTCTGATGTCCTACTTTTTGGGGGGTCTGATGTCCTACTTTTTTGGGGTCTGGTGTTCTCCTTTAGGGGGTCTGATGCCCTTCTTTTTTTGGGTGTCTGACGCCCTCTTTCTTGGGGTCTGATTTTTTCTTTTTGGGGGTCTGACGTCCTCCTTTTGGGGTCTGACAACCTCCTTTTTGGGGTCTGATGTCCTCCTTTTGGGGGTCTGATGTCCTCCTTTTGGGGGTCTGACATCTTCCTTCTTGGGGTCTGATTTTTTCCTTTTGGGGGGTCTGATGCCCTCCTTTTTGGGGTCTGATGTCCTTCATTTTGGGGTCTGATGCCCTCCTTTTTGGGGTCTGATGCCCTCCTGTTTGGGAGTCTGATGTTCTCCTTTTGGAGGTCTGACGTCCTCCTTTTTTGGGGGTCTGATGTCCTTCTTTATGGGGTCTGATGCCCTCCTGTTTGGCGTCTGACGTTTTCCTTTTTGGGGTCTGATGCCCTCCTGTTTGGGAGTCTGATGTTTTCCTTTTTGAGGGTCTGACGTCCTCCTGTTTGGGGTCTGACGTTTTCCTTTTTGGGGTCTGATGCCCTCCTGTTTGGGAGTCTGATGTTCTCCTTTTGGAGGTCTGACGTCCTCCTTTTTTGGGGGTCTGATGTCCTTCTTTATGGGGTCTGACGTCCTCCTGTTTGGGGTCTGACGTTTTCCTTTTTGGGGTCTGATACCCTCCTGTTTGGGGTCTGACGTTTTCCTTTTTGGGGTCTGATACCCTCCTGTTTGGGGTCTGACGTTTTCCTTTTTGGGGTCTGATACCCTCCTTTTATAAAGGATACCCGCTGCCCACCACTCCACCCCTACACATACCCACACACTATGGACCTGCAACCATAAACAAGAGTTAGCCTTTGTAATCATTTCCCAAGCCATATCAACGTCCAATCACACGCTCCCATTGTAAGCTGGCCAGACAGGAAGGAAAACACTGGGAACAACAATAACTGTTGGCACCACTGTGCGCCCTGTTGTTCACTTCTCCAAAATAATCCATAGCTACACGAACCCTTGCTCTACATGACCCGAGGTCGACCCTTCCTTCGGCCGCAAGAATACAATGGAGTCTGATTCTACCATCCGGTCACATGGTCTAATCAAAATACGGCACTGCCCGCGCCGGTCTGCCCGCTGCTATTTCGCTGGGCAAACTGGACGTCCAGAAGAATCGCGTCTGTATAGCGTGATCTGTGAAGCGGACAGGAACGTAGGAGAAAGAGCAGACGGAACCCGGCTCCGTTCACGCCCGTCACAGACCTGCGGGAGCCTGAGGGAGGACGACTGGTGCCACGGCGGGCGAGGGAAACAAGGTCATGAGTACAGCTGCGTAAGATCTAAAAGCTGTCTGGCCTTCGAGGGGGGGAACTTATAGCTAATTGATGGCTCACGTACCGAAATATACAGGTCCTGATATACGGGCACAGAGGTGAGAGGTGGGATCATTAGTGTAACCTGAGAGGGCGACGGCGCTGCCACTGAGCTCACAGACCTTCAGCTGCTGGAGTCTCGGTGCAGGAATGCTCGGTGCCCGTTATAAAAAGTCCTCCCTCCACCCCCCGTGGAGACAAATGGTCGTGCCTGGCTCCACACCAGAAACGGCTGAGACCACATTACTGCCGGATAAAACTCCAGTGTTTATTCAGTGAGCCGGTGTTTGTGCTCCAGCGAGAAGCTACCGCATTTCCCAGACTACAGGACTCACTTCTGGCCACTAGTACGTCTGTGATGAGGTTCATCAGGAGACGAATGTTGGAAATCCCCCGAATTTTATCATTTATCAGACGGGTGGAAGGTTTTTGTTCTTTCATTCTGTCTGGGAAACCTAAAGACAGCCTGTGTGTGCATTAACAGAGCCTTTAGTTAACTAAACTGTGTGCGCTCAGCCTTCTTGACCAGCAAGGGTGTCGTGTGCAACCAGCAGTAGGGCTGGGCGATTTTGCCCAAAAAAAAAAAATCTCGATTATTTTACAATTTTCACCGATTGTCGATTACGATTTCGATTTTTTTTGTTCTTGTATAATGCAATTGAAAAAAGACTCACATTCCTTTTTTTTTTTCTTTTTTGCATTTTAATTTAAAAGACTGCAGAAATGAAAAATAGTAACAGCACCACCGATAATGATCCTTTCAAGGAACTCAAACTTTAAAACAATAACTATATAACAATAATGAAAACAAAATAGAAATCTGAATCAGCTACGTCCTTTATAAGAATAACTCACAAACAACTCACTTTAAATAATGTGCAGCAGAACCTCCTTACATTAAGAAAAGTGCAAAACTACAAAAAGTAGTACAACTTCGTTGTGAAGTTTTGCCGATCGGGTTTGCGCTAATGTCTGAATCTAGCCGTTACCGTGTATGATCCTTGTTGTCTTCCGGTTACTGTTTTAGTTTATCCCCTGGTTTTGGACTCTACCTGATTTTGTACACTGATTTTGCCTTTTTAATATTAAACTTTCCCTGATTTATATTCCGCGAGCGTCTGGTCAGTTTCTGCCTCGTGACATGTTGGTATTTTAATTAAAATATAAAGTATGTAAACAATCGCGATTGTCACATTCTAACATCGGGTGAAAACGTTCATTTGAATTAACCAAATTAATCGTGAAAATCGCCCAGGTCACTAGAGCACACAAGGAAATACACTCACTCACTTTCTTAACCGCTTATCCAATCAGGGTCGAGGGGGGTGCTGGAGCCTATCCCAACTTTTCAGTGGGCGCAAGGCACACAGTAACACCGTGGGCGAAACGCCAGTCCATCGCAGGGCAGACACACACACACACACACATACACACACCCATTCACCTATAGGGTAATTCAGTTTCTACAGTTAACCTGACTGCATGTCTTTGGACTGTAAGAGGAAACCGGAGCACCCGGAGGAAACCCACATAGACACGGGGAGAACATGCAAACTCCACACAGAAAGGATCCGGACCACCTTGCCTGGGAATCGAACCCAGGACCCAAGGAAATTCACTATATCCAAATTCACTCATTCATCACTGTCTGGTTTACCACCGCTATATTATATACGGGGTCGTGATAGGTACAATTCAGCAAGCGAAAGGTGAAAACACCCAGGGCAGGTCAACAGTCCATCATAAGGTGCACACACACACACACACACATACACACCCAGGATAACTGTGTATTTCCAGTTAACTTGACTGCACGTCTTTGGACTGTAGGAGGAAAACAAAGCATCCAGAGGAAATCCACATGGACACATTTACATTTTCTGCATTTAGCGGACGCTTTTATCCAAAGCGACTTACAGTACTGTGACAGTATACAGTCTAAGCAACTGAGGGTCAGGGGCCTTGCTCAAGAGCCCAACAGTGGCAACCTGGCAGTGGTGGGGTTTGAACCAGCGACCTTCTACTTACAAAGTCCAGTACCTTAACCACTAGGCTACATGCAAACTCCACACAGAAAGGACCCAGAAAGATCCACCTGGGAATCAAACCCAGGACCTTCTTGCTGTGAGACGACAGTGCTACAGCCTTTATTTGTCATAGATTTTATACCAACAAGCTGTGCTTACTTAAACCATTTAATCAAATGTAATAAATAATTGGGTTTAACTAAACCAGACATGAAAATGTTTGAATCTTAATCAGCACTTAAATAAATAAAACCTTTCCAGTGATGTGAAGTCAATTAAATGATTAGCTAGATGCTGAGCTGCAATCAAATTAATTTACTAAAAATAGCTTAAAAAGGGTTACAGAGCTATATAAGGCTTTCAGACTCCAGTGAACCACAGCGAAAGCTATCATTCAATGTAGAAACTTGACACAGTGGTAAATAGTAGGGATGTAACGATGCACCACAAGACAGTTACACATCGATTCACACGTGTAACGATTCAAATCGGTTTACATGTACAGTATAATGAATCGATATTCACTTTAAACAGCAGAGGGCGCTGGCGCTATTCACCTCGCCTGGTTGACGTCACTGCAGGGTTGCCAGGTTCGGAGTTTTCCAGCCAAATTTATTTACGTGAGGATACTTATACTTATTTATTTAATGTGGGATTTATTTCATTTCAGGTTTTTTTTTTACACAATAAGGGAAATGTGCAGCATTGTTCTGCATAGTTTGTACCTACCTCAGAAATAAAAGGGCATTCATTATTTAGATGAATAAAAGAACAAATACACTACTTTATTTTATAAGAGAAATAATACAAGAAAACTTTGGGAAAATATCGTATCGTGAACCCAGTATCGTGAATCGTATCGCATCGTGGGAAAAGTGTATCGTTACATCTCTAGTAAACAGTCCCAGATATGGCCAGCCTAATAATACTTCCCCAGAAATCCAACTAATCCCCATCCCCAAGTCACAAAGGCCTGGTAGATAACAGAGATAATCCAGGACAGATGGGACGTCTTTATGTGTCATATATACATCCACACACGTACAGTTCTTCTGTTTGTTTGGAATTCGGGGTCAGAGCTCAGGGTCAGACACTGTACGCCGTCCCTGGAGCCGAGAGGGTTAAAGGCCTTGCTGTATCCACTAGGCTTCCACTGTCCCAAAACCTGTTACGTTTATGACAAGGGATGTAACGAAACACTGATACTGGGTTCACAATACGATTTTTTTTCCTGATTTTTTAAACAAAATAAAGTTGAAGACAAATAATAACAAAGTTCCTTTTATTATTTCACTTTAAAAAAATAAAAATAAATAAAGTGCCCAGGTGGCGCAGCGGGATATTCCGCTTGCACACCAGCACCGAGATTCTGAACTCCTCGGTTCAAAACTCGGTGTTGCCTCCGGTCGGCTGGGCGCCATCTAGCAGGCATAATTGGCGGTGCCTGCAGCAGATACTAATTGGCCACCAACCCCCCCCCTTTTATATTCTGAGCTACTTAAACCGGGGGCGAGTTAAAGATGGCGGAACTGCGACCGGATCGAATCACGAGCAGATTTAAAGGTCAGGCCGCCCTCCAGCTGTCAGCTTGTTAGTTTCTCTGGGACCGACAAACATCCGACGACGAAAAACAGGCCAAAAATAACGGCGCAGAGCTCAGAGGTCAGCCGGGCGAGAGGGCGAGTATCTGCTCGTGTGTGGCGGCCGCCCCGAGCCGAGCTTCCTTCAGACGGAGGTGGTGGTCGGATAGACTGACTCATGGAGCTCCGTCGGTCCCGACCGCAGCGGAGACTGCAGTCTGCCAGGTTTCACCCGCCACTGGCACTCGCGTACGCAGAGAAGTCGGTGTCAGGATCGTGCTTTAACGAGCGCTGTATAATGTGAAAGCCAGAACAGCAAAGCGTCACACTGCGCAGATAATAACAGATTAAACACGGCTACTGGAACCTCAGCCGGACTGAAGCCGGGCGAATAATGAGTCACGCGGTATTTCCAGATAACCAGGATCAGACCGAGCCCGACTCACGTGGCGAATTCAGAACCGCGCACACGACGCCACGACTCAAAAAAACCTACAGAGAAATCCCGTCCAAACTGTAATAACCACCCGCTCAACCTCACAGCGTCAGAACTTACAACCCACAACACGTTAATGATCAGAACAGATCCGAAAGCGAAACTGCAGTCGGTTTGAAATCTCCCGGCGTCTGAAACGTAACCAGCTCCCTCCCGCACCACCGTTACGAAACAAACCCGGTCGTTTTATATTCGGTCGTTCCTCGGCGTCTGTAAATCAGTCGGGAGTGAGAGGAAGGGTTCCGTCTGGATGAGGAAAAGAGGAATAATGGACGCTTCACGTAAAAGTCGAGGCAGATCGCGGATGAAATAAATAATCCCGGATTTAACGTGCCAGGATTTTGTCCACGAAATGTCTTCCAGAAGCGAAACCAAATTTATCGTAAAACCTCCGGTGAAGAAACGATTGGCAGAAGAAAAGTTTCTTCTACTTTAGCTAGTGTAGATTCTTTTTATATAAATATATATATTATGCGTTTTTCTCTCAATTTATCGTAGTCAGTTTGTCTTCCGCTGCTGGGGGATCCCAGTTTTTTGCAGTCGAGGTGGGTTTTGCTGCTCGCGCCTCCTCCACAGCCTTTAATGGAACCCTTTTCCATCCATGCACTCTGCACAGGCGCGTCTCTATCCGCCAATCAGCGTTTGAAGACCCCGCTCACATAGTCCGGTCATCCCTTCCTGCAAGCACTGCCAATTATGCCCGCTAGAAGGCGCCCAGCCGACCGGTGGCCGAACCGAGGAGTTCAGAATCTCAGCACTGGTGTGCAAGCGGAATATCCCGCTGCGCCACCTGGGCGCCGGTGTACATTTTTAATGTTGGTATGACTCCAGATTGTCCGGTTTTAATAAATACTTGCATGAAGGGTCAAGGGTTTAATCCTTTTACTGATAAGAAGTTGAGTAACGCTTTGGTTTGAGCAAAAACGTCATTTATAGTTGGTGCTATGAGAAGTCGGCGCCTTTTTATGTTGATATATCGTATACTCTGTTAAGTGAGTACTCGACGTCAGTTGGTTCTGGGAGTGGCGTTGAGTTTAAAAGACGTTGAGTTTAAAAGTATTTTTTCCCAAGGATGTTTGGGAAACCTGTTAATGCGTCCATGGTTCCGTGACACCGCATATATTTTATTGGCACTTATACACTGAAAATTACACAAATATAATATAAAAACACTGAAATAAATATAATAAAAGCTGAACTTTAGCTTTACTTCTTTATTGTTTCCTTATGCTTCTTAATTAGTGGAGGAACTTATTAGCAGTAATAATTAAGAGAGGTTTAGTGTTTCAATGTCGTCCTTGCAGTACATTAAACCACGTTAAGCTTTATTTTGAACCAGAAGCGTTTTAGACTCTGAGAGAAGCTGATTCTGATTCTCACAATTTCTCAGAAGCTGGAGCTGTAACACAAGTTTAAAAGTGAAACAGGGAGGAAAATTCAGATAAACACAGATACATGTGGAGCTGTAACCCTGGATCTGACGCTTATTCCACACTAATGCAGATTCAGCTCATATTCACACTTTGACGACGTTTTGCTGTGCCGCTCAAGCCGAGCGCTGTACAAAGCGGCTGTCGCAAACACGTCGAGTTTAAGGGAAACTTTGAGTTTAAGGGTACGAATTTCTTGACGAAGCATGCTGAGTTTTAAAGATTTTGAGTTTAGGGGACGTTGCGTTACAAGGTACTACTGTACAAGTGTTTGACTGTAGGGGGAGTTTGGCAGGGTGTTTGGCACTGTTTTTCATTCTTGTTCGGCAGTGATTTTTCATTCTTTGTCGCCCAAATCGTCGATCGCTCATCGCCCTGTGTTTATACCGGAAGCGGCATCATCACTGTATGGTTGCCATGGTTTAACTGATGCCAAAACAAGAACTAATCCCATGGCAGTTCTGTGTCTTACAGATCAGACGTGTTTCCACTAAAAATAAAGAACACTTGTCTATAATCTTCATCCCTGTGTAGTCCATCACTGTCTGTGCAGTCGACATGACAAGAAACTGAGTTCTTTGTGATCTCTGTGTCTATTTGCATTCGTTTTACGTGTGACATGTGTTCCTCTACCATCTCCAGTAGGTGCTTTCATCTAGGAACCAAAAACAAAGCTTAGTATTTAAAGCGTGTATAACTGGCAATCGTCACATCGCTTTGCTCCTAATTTGCATAAGTTAAACTTTAAGTTTTTCATGTCCACCCACTTCACGTCGCCAACCTTCACTGTAAATGAATAACAGCCGGTCGCTTTGTGACGTCTCATATATGCCGGACTGAACGTGAGGCTGAACTGCGTCAGCTTTGTATGTCCAACATCTGGCTTATACAGTTTAGTCCCATCAATACTAGGTCCTTTAGCGTTACAGCTAATGGTTAAACTTTAGACACTGTCCCAAATATACTGAATGAAGAGCAGCATGCAGATGTCAAAGCAAAGTCAGAATACAAGCATGTTAAATTACTTCTAAAGAACAGAATTGCTGGTTGTCAGGTGACCGGGCAATTTTTGATGGCAAAATTATATATCCACTCTTTTGCTGAACAACACAATGTCATGGTTTATGTTTATTTGATTAGTATCTGTGTTGTTACTTGACGTCTGCGGGCTCGAGTCGACGTAAGAAACGTTTCCGATGTTTTATCCAGACGACTGGCCAAGAATGAAAGCGACACTGTGAGCCAAAAAGGAGACCATTATAACTTTGGCCATAATTCTTTCACTGCTGGACACAGTTATTTAGTTAGTGTTTAGATTTTAATGCCAAGTTGACAGGAAATGGAGTCGTTATTCTGTTCTCGGTGTATGTCCATTATATGAGTCCCTTACTGAGGTTTGTTATTGACAGGAATGTTAGGAATGTCTCTGCTTTTATGTTATTAAATACTTCCTTCATGGTCTGTGCTGTTCAGGTCTGTCGTCTCTCGCGGTCATAAATGACACATTCCAGTATTTATTTATTTGGGATTTAATGCCATGTATATCACATATGTGTCACTTAATGTTCAGGTCTGCCGTTCGTTCCAATGATGCCAACCATTTGTGCCCACCTTTAAGGACGAGATATCGGACCTGGGGTGACGGCGGTTTCTCTATTGCTGCTCCTGCCCTTTGGAATTCTCCCAAAAATACCAGAGATTGTTCTGATATTGTGAATCTAAATCATTGATTAAGACTCACTTGTTTAAAACTGCTTTTAGTCTGTGATTTGTAATTGTTTGATTTATTTATTTAAGTGTATTTTTTTGCTAGTTTAGTTAGTGTTGTGCTTCTGACACTGTATCTTTTGTAAAGTGTCTGAGTATTCTGAAAAGTGCTGTGTATTATTATTAATATTATTATTGGCAAAACAGGTATTACGTTTCAGTCTGCTTATTTTATCTTGTCTTTATATTTTGGGCCATTTTATATTTTATTTTTATGGGTGGGAGGTGGGTTAAAACTGTACCTTTTAAGGTTTCAAACATGTGTACTTGCTGTCTTTCCCTGGTGTCGCATTCTAGTATCAAGTGTTTTATTGTGAGCCGAGTTTGGCATGTTGGACTGATAAAAGGTGAAGCTGCTTCATATTGTGCAACACGGCATCTTGTGTATTGATGGACACAATGACCAGGTCATTTTACTTTTTTACTATGTTTAAAATATTGGTTACTATGACGGCCATTCAGGTTTCTGCTCAACAGCATCAGTTGACAATTTTATACCACAAAATTAAACTTTTACCACAGAGTTCAGAATGTTAATGAAGAAGTTGTATCTGATTGAAGGTTATTAACTGTATGAGATGAATTTACTTGCTGAATTTCCAGTTAAACAAGATTCATAACACTGGGAGCTACAAAAGACAAAAGCAAAGAGGTTTGAGGACTGAAATGGGTGTGTACTGTGAGAGACAAATGTCAACTTACACTAAAAGTATTAATACATAATCAATTACTACTTAGAACGTGTAGATATACTTAGGGTTTGATTACCAGTAGTCATATTCTAATATTCCTAGAATACTGCTAAAATGGAATGTTACTGGAAAGTGGCGAATGTGATTGCAAAGTGCATCAATTAAATTTTATGACGTCCAAAACCCAGTTCTAGCTGATTTAGATCAGTTCTTGTTCTAGCTAATCTTCTACAGTCCTACCAGCTCACTGATGTGAGTATAAAGGATGGTTATTTTCTTTCCTTCTCATCACATTCCCCGAGTCTCCATGTGTGACTTTGTCAGTGATCCTTCTCTACAGACAAGAATAAAACTCTTTTCTACTCATAACCCAGTCTGTGAGGTATTTTATTAAGGGTTTTTTCCACCACAGTACCTATGACAGCACAGTGCAAATTCAAGAACTGGTGCTTAGCCAAGAGGACAAACCTCAGACCCAACGGTCAACATGTTCAATTTCTAGGGAAACTGGACCCAGATGTCAGAAAATGGATTGAAATTAAAATTTGCCAAAATTATAAGCAAAGGTACAGAGGTCCTTTTTTTATTACCATTATTACTGTATATAATTGACATTAATAGCAAGAGTCAGGAGACCCACAGGCATTCTCCCACCACTCCCAGTAAACACCACTTACTCCTCCATGATAGCGATCTAATGATCGAATGAGTCTCTTCCTGTTTAACACCCCCATCACCCAGCTCTGATTGAAACTGCTTCCTGTACAGCAGCACCAGCAGCAGCAGCTCGGCTCTGATTAATGTAACGGCGCTATAATGTGCTGCATTTTAGGGAAGAAAAAACAAGATTTTCTTGTGGGAAAGTCCCGGCTGTGTTCCGGACGACTCCTTCTACAACTCTTAACTTCCTGCACCTCACAAACCTTCTCTGGAAGTGCAGTTGGATATAAAATAGGCAGAGGAAGAGTCCCAGAGGAGGAGCGGAGATGGAAACGGTTCGGAAAACACCAAACTCACAGCAGTGGAATGAAATAAGCTGGACAGGAGAAATGTGATACGAGCCAAAAACACCAGAACTGGCTGATCAAATCTAAGCAGTGTGATGTGGACTAGTTAGACGTTTCTAACCCCCCCTGTGAGAAACAGGTCATGTCTTTACACCAGTCAGCGACAAGTTTTTACAGAGACACACTATACTCTACGTGTTCTTCCACTTCAAGTGCCTTGATCAGACCGCAACCCATCTGACCCTCTCTCCTTCAGACACAGCTTTTTGTGTGCGTTTGCCGAGTGCTTTGCCATGCTGGTTGTGCATTAGTCTGCTTTAATACATATACTATATTAACTGATAAGCAAGTGTGAATATTTTCTGTCGCTTGTTGTTATTAGTGCCAGAAGGATCTGAATATTTGAGGGCCAAATGGAATACACGTAGGATGGATCCACTGTCGTGACACCTAGCAGGAGCAGCCGGAAGGCATCAGTCAGTCCGCTGGAAAAGCTTTACAGTTAATTATCAAAGCCTGTAATTATTTCTATTCATAGACTCTCCCCTGTTTTATATTAAAAGCAGTGAGCAGGTGCTTAGGGTCAAATACACCACAGCTGACATCTCAAACTCATCGGTTAAAATCTCAGCTCTGCTACCAGCAGGCTGTGCGCCTACCCGAACAATGATTGGCTCGTCCGTGGGGTTGGACGCCTGCTGGATGATCTATAATCGATGGCGCTGCACAGAGACGAGGGGTAATGTGATCTGGGTGTGACTCTCTGTGTGCAAAGCTGATCCGCGTATGAACTCGCCTCGTGCAGGTGAAAAGATGCAGTCGGCTACTGCAGACGTGTCGGAGGGGGCGTGTGTTAGTCACGGCTCTCCTCGGTCAGGAGTGGAGGTCAGCAGCAGGACAGAGGTGGAGAAATGCTGTTAGGTAAATGCATATGACTAGATTGGGAGGAAAATTGGGAGGGGAAAGGCTCAGTTACCATAACAAATGTATTCAGTGGTGGATGACAGGCTGACCGGATGCTACAGCTTCAATATTCTTCCCCAGATCAGTTGTCAATTATGTTAAATATGTTAAGCTTGTAAGGTTTGACCGACCACCAGCCAGCGAGTCCAGAGTCTTTTGAGGTTCGAGTTTGAGTACTGGCAATGCCATTGGTGTAGTCGGGCACTTAACAGATATACCAGGCCACGCCTGAGGTAGAAAAGGACAGATCGCTTTCTTACTGTTTGTTGGAGAAAGAATACAGAGCGAGGGCGTGGTGCTGGGAGAATCCGTCGTAGGGTTTAGAAATCCACTAATAATTGGATAGATCTTCCGCTCAAGCCGCTCAGTGTTTATTGGACGGCGCGGCGTATTTTAGAAATCTACCAAGCACCACGGAACTGAACCTCCCCTGCAATAAACCCCGATTCAGCCTGGAAATATCGGAACACTCGGCTCAGATAATCAGAAGAAGATGATTAAATAGATGGATGAATTCATGGCTTGCTAAGCTCAGCTCATTTCTTTAAAACTACACCGCACGCTGACACCAGCGGGGCGCCGGAGCTGTTTAAACACGGCGTCTTCAGCCGAGCGCGATCGTGATAAAGCGCAAATTCATTGAGATATCAAACTGTGTCTGCGTCTGCTATAGATTTAATGATTTTTCATGATTTTTTTTTTGTCGTTTAAGCTGCTTCAGTATTTCGGCGTCGCCACAGTGGATCTGGTCTGTGTACCAGACACGGCACAGTATATATTTTTTCCATTTATTTATTTATGCATTTCGTCCCATTTTTTCCTGATTTAGCAAAGCCAATTAGTCCTCCGCTCCTGGGGATCCCAATTGCATTCGAGGGGGTATATTTGCCCGCATTGAAAGGGGCATGAAGCAGGCAAATATACTTTTCTCGAACGCCTCAGTCTGTTAATCAGGGTCCTTGCACAGCGTTTGAAGACCCCACTCACTTAGTCTGGTCTTTTCCCACCCATCAGACTCAGTGTGTCTGCTCAAGGCACTGCCAATTGTGCCCTCTAGATGGAGCCCAGAGAGATTCGAACCAGAGAGTTCAGAATCTCAGCACTGGTGCGCTTGTGGAATATCCTGCTGTGCCACCTGGGCGCCAACGCTGGATGCTCTTTCCAATGGTTAGGCGTTGGCACCCAGGTGGCACAGCAGGATATTCCACTAGCACACCAGTGCTGAGATTCTGAACTCTCTGGTTCGAATCTCTCGGGGCGCCATCTAGTGGGAATAATTGGCAGTGCCTTGAGCAGACACACCGTTGGTGTGCAGACGCCCAACTGGTTGCTAGCACGGCTGAGATTTGAACCCTGGATCTGTATTTAAACTGTCATTTTAAACAATCTTACAGGAATTTGAATGATATTAAAATATATAAACATCTCTTTTTGCCTGAGACAAGAACATTGGATGCTTGTTTTGTCCATTCTGTGACATGTACAGGGGGTCCAAAAAACAACCCAATGACCAAACTGGACCTCAAGAAATGTAAATCTCGTACCCCATACAGAGCTCCACATCTTTAATCCATTTCCTACAAATTGGCACCGTTTTAGCCCCCCAGTCCCTCAGATCTGACCATCGATAAAAACCCTGTCTGGAAGAAAGTGAGAAATCTACATTTTAAAGCGAGGACTCTGAAGGGGATCGGTACACGTCTCTCACTGCGGTAGGTGCAGCACGACTCCAAAACACAGTCCTGTAAAAACACAGGCTTCAACCTACAGAAGTTTGGACAGCTTTGTAGCGTCTAGGAAATGTGCCCGGGCTTTTTTCCTTCGTCCAAACTTCCCTTCAAAGTCCACAAATCAAAAAGGAACTGAAGGGTTGGTACAACAAGACACGGCGCTGTTGTAATGTGTTGCACAACTCCGAAGCCTCCGCGCTTTGTTCCACCACATTTCCATGATCCGTGCAGTCAGGAGACGGGCCACACAGGAACGTCCTCCAGGGTTTGATCTCGGGAACCAAAAAATAAAGTCCGGCACGAGCCGAGCCGACGAGGACGGGCGACGACTCCGACGGACGATTATCAAACAGCCGCGGTCAGAATCTAAATGACTTACACGCAGCAGAGCCGTCGGGAGGCACGCGGGCGAGGAGAGCGTAGACGACACAGTTTACAAGCACAAACAGAAAATAAGCAAGCGGTCAGGGAGGAGAGAGACGGCTCAGACGCCGTGTAAACACGCCGCTGTAGCGCTGCCAGAAGGACCTGCTTTTAGGAGTCCCAAATTAGCAGCTCCGAGGGGACTGACTAATTAAAGAGTGAAAGATGGCTGCACGCTGTGTGGGCTTTACGTCTGAGAGACTTCACTTTTCCTCCGAGAGGAAAGATGGAAAGAAAAAAGCTGAATAGATCGACGGTTCCCACACTGAGAGGGTAAAACTAATATTAAAACGTAGCTAGCGTTATATTTAGGGCTCGGTCCTGCACTGAGAGATTACTCTGCAGCATCTAGCTACGTTTCTGACTGACTCGCAGGCCACTTTATTAGGAACACCATGCTGATACTGGGTGGGATCTTCTTTATTCTGATTATTTGTATGGGTTGTAAAAGGTGTTGGAAACATTTTAAAGCAAGGCCATTAAAGCATACCAAACCTAGGTCATGTGCTTTACATCACTGCAGTTTGGGTGAACCTGTGCCCACTGTGGCCTCAGGTATCAGTTCTGAGCTGACAGAAGCTCAGAGTCAAAATATCCACATCATTTAACGTTCAGACTCCTGTCCACTGTCCAGAACACCTATAAAGACATTGGAACTGGACTTTGAAAGACTGGCCTGAAGTATCCTGTTTTCTAGAAGCCATAACATTAAAACCACCTCCTTTTTTTATACACTCACTGTCCATTTTATCAGCTCCACTTACCATATAGGAGCACTTTGTAGATCTACAATTACTGACTGTAGTCCATCTGTTTCTCTGCATGCCTTTTTAACCTGCTTCACCCTGTTCTTCAATGGTCAGGACCCCCACAGGACCACCACAGAGCAGGTATTATTTAGGTGGTGGATCATTCTCAGTCACTGTTCACTCTATTAGACACTCCTACCTAGTTGGTCCATCTTGTAGATGTAAAGTCAGAAACGATCGCTCATCTATGATGGTCCTGTGGTGGTCCTGAGCATTGAAGAACAGGGTGAAAGGGGGGTAACAAAGCATGCAGAGAAACAGATGGACTACAGTCAGTAATTGTAGAACCACAAAGTGCTTCTATATGGTAAGTGGAGCTGATCAAAAGGAGGTGGTTTTAATGTTATGGCTGATCGGTGTATATTGATTTTATATCACTATCGCCACACACTTCCGGCTGAGATTCAGTCAATTTAAATGACTTTTAATTTTATTCACTGACTAAGAATAACGTTTCCACTTTTTCATTATGTCAGAAACATAAACGTCTCATCGAAACTCTGAACAGAGAACATGTCACAGATAATCAGCAGCCTGGTCCTAACCAGAGCGCGCTGAGGAACCGTCTGAACCTCCAAACAAAGCTCCCAACAACCCTCTAACTGGAATAATACTGAAAATAATAATAATAATAATAAATAGGGCTAAACTGTACTGATCTGGACAGTGTGACACTAGTGACAGGGACGTAATTGGGACAAAAAGCTGAACAAAACGAGGCCTAAATGAGACACCATGGCAACTGGGCCAAAAATTGGATTACGCCGAGTATTACATCCATACGGGACTTACGTCATGTCACGACTCGAGGATAATCAATCTGAATACGGAGCCTTTCATCGAGATCGAGCTGCTGACGATACATAATCAGCGTCAGATTAGCGGATTTATTGCAGTATACACTGTAGGGTCAAAAGTATGTGGACTCTGGGACTTGAGGTTGTCGGAGGTCCCGGAGATGCAAATTTTACTAAATTCTTTACTAAAATGCACCAAAATTATTTCGTAAACAATTAATTTTACATACATTATATTGCCTAAAGTATTCGCTCGTCTGCCTTCACACGCACATGAATAATAATCCATAGAGTTTAATATGATGTCGCCACCCTTTGTAGCTATAACAGCTTCAACTCTCCTGGGAAGGCTTTCCACAAGGTTTAGGAGTGTGTTTATGGGAATTTTTGACCATTCTTCCAGAAGCGCATTTGTGAGGTCAGACACTGATGTTGGACGAGAAGGCCTGGCTCACAGTCTCCACTCTAATTCATCCCAAAGGTGTTTTATCTATCGGGTCGAGGTCAGGACTCTGTGCAGGCCAGTCAAGTTCTTCCACACCAAACTGGCTCATCCACGTCTTTATGGACCTTGTGCTTTGTGCACTGGTGCGTCATGTTGGAACAGGAAGGGGCCATCCCCAAACTGTTCCCACAAAGTTGGGAGCATGAAATTGTCCAAAATCTCTTGGTATGCTGAAGCATTAAGAGTTCCTTTCACTGGAACTAAGGGGCCGAGCCCGACTCCTGAAAAACTCCCCCACACCATAATCCCCCCTCCACCACACTTTACACTCGGCACAATACAGTCAGACAGGTACCGTTCTCCTGGCGACCGCTAAACCCAGACTCGTCCATCGGATCGCCAGACGGAGAAGCGTGATTCGTCGATCCAGAGAACACGTCTCCACCGCTCTAGAGTCCAGTGGCGGCGTGCTTTACACCACTGCATCCGGTGATGTGAGGCTTGGATGCAGCTGCTCGGCCATGGAAACCCATTCCATGAAGCTCTACACACTGTTCCTGAGCTCATCTGAAGGCCACATGAAGTTTGGAGGTCTGTAGTGATCGACTCTTGGTGACCATCGAAAGTTGGTGACCTCTGCGCACTATGTTCCTCAGCATCCGCTGACCCGCTCTGTCATTTTACATGGCTACCAGTTCGTGGCTGAGTTGCTGTCATTCCCAATCGCTTCCACTTTGTTATAACAGCACTGACAGTCGACTGTGGAATATTTAGTAGAGAGGAAATTTCACGACTGGACTTGTTGCACAGGTGGCATCTTATCACGGTACCACGCTGGAATTCACTGAGCTCCTGAGAGCGACCCATTCTTTCACTAATGTGTGTAGAAGCAGTCTGCATGCCGAGGTGCTTGGTTTTATACACCTGTGGCCATGGAAGATGATTTAGACGGGTGTGTGAATACTTTTGACAATATAGTGTATGGTGAAATTATAACTTTTTATATTCTATGTACTTATGACAGTACAATCAGCCACAGACATATAAAACGTCCCAGTCATACTGTGAAATTGTCAGAATCTTAATACCGCCCAGTCCTACAGAAATGGATTTCCGAAATATTCAGGGAGATTAGAACCCAGGTTACTGTGACCCTACAGATGTGCCAAACACTAAATTCTCATTTTGGACCGAGCTGAAATGTCACAACTCTAAAATCCCTTGATCTGCAGAGATTGTTTTGGAGAAACTCGGCCGCTTTTGTTCATCACAGAGGCTTTTGTGTGCTGAGCTAAACACTCAGTCAAATCCCCCAGATTGTGGACAGAAACTCATTAGAGCACAAGTTCCCTCTGTGGTGAGGGACAGAGTTGAAACGGTTAAGTGTCTGGACTGGAGACGGACGCGTTCCTTCCCTAAACACCTATGGCAAACCTCAGAGACGAGAGCAGACTGAGAGCCATTGTGTTCGCGGCCTGTTTACAGCGTGACGACTCTGAAGGTTGTTTTGCTTTGAGTGGAGTGCGAGGGGACGGGGACGGGGACGCGCCAGGGAAAAACCTCGGTGACAGACTGGACAAGAAACACAACAACCAAATTATAAAGAAACCATCATATTTTCTTTCATGTGTGAACTACAGAAGTAGTTGATGATTAATCATATCTACATTATTAATACAGGTCCGAAGTTACAGAAATATATTATTAACCAAACAAGTCCCTGTACTCAGGATCTGCACTAGGGCTAAAATTATTGGACGCTGCCCAGATGGTTTTAATTATAGCCCGACTACGGTACAGTGACTTCCTCACAACCACAGAGCAACTTTAAATGAAGGTACTATTTATTTTTTACCAGGCATGAATCTGAACCTGATCCACATTTAGCAGCATAATCAAGCTGTGAGATGTTAATGGAGTCAAAGTTCATATAAAATATAGTTGAATCTGAACTCTGTAAGAATTTGGTGATGGTGGGACGATCGGTCACAAAACCAAATAAAACGCTGTAATTCATTCTTTTAAAGTGACCACAAAAACACAACTCTGCTTTTCATCTGACTTTAATCAAAAACAATTTAATAATGACTCTTTTGGCTTGCTCACAAATAACGTAATAATGTTTCCTCGAGCATCTATGTGCTGTATTTGGTTTGAATTAGAGCTGCACAATGTGTACATATACGAGAGATCTTCAAAAAGTTTCCTCACTTTTATATTTTGGTTATACGCAGTGGACAAAACAACTCTGGTTCAAGAGATTCAGATGTATAAACCAATCAGAGCTTCCGAATTTACATTTTGGGCGGAATCTCTCTCTTCATTGTTGTTGTATAATTGGCAGATAAGTGAACGAATGACCAGTTTCAGCTTTCGACAGCGACAGCCGAGAGAATAAATTAGGTACCACACTAGCGCCATGTTGTACGTCTATATTGTTTCATTAAGCTTCTTAACTGCGGAGATCTTGGAATACCGTATTCCTTAGCGAGTTCAGTTAGACCCCCGCGCACTTTGCCGCGTTGGGTTCACGATTTCTGCGGTTGCCGCCGTGCTCAAAGCATAAAAAGCTTTTCATGTAAATGCGCGCAAACACTCACCACTTTGTTTACATGGCTTATAATGTGAAGTAAGTGTTGAGTGAACGTGGAGGTTGGAATCTGGGCTCATTCTGTCATTACTGTACGTTGGACTTAATGAGACGTGGCTACATCTAACTATTTTATTTCTGCTATAAGTTTAAGCACTTTGCTTTGTGTACGGACGCTATAAACACGTGCTGCACTCTGTTTAATATGGAGCATTTATATGAGAATTTGATAATATGGACATAAACCCTGTTTACATTTAGTTTTGTGTTATATTATTATGGCATACAGTTCGTTGTAAAAATAAAAGAAGCTTAAATGAGATTCTGAATCACATTTTTGAAGGAAAATTAAGCGTTTAGATTAATCGACTAATCGATAAAACAGTCTATAGATTAATCGATAGAAAAATAGTCATTAGTGGCAGCCCTACTTCTGATGCCTTAAAGCTTCTGCAGGAACACTATACCCTGATCTAAGGAAAATCCAAGAGAAGAGAAACACAAGAGCCATTTCTAAAGCTGCACCGACCACAACACCAACCACATTAAGAGCCTTTAACAGTAGTGGGTAGTGAATATATCCAATAACCAGTACATCCAGTAGTGCCTGGCCTGCAAAGATTCCTCCAAGGGCTTCGTGGCCGCTTATTCAGGAAGTCGCAGCAGATCCTAGAAGCAGCGAAGGAACGGAACTGAAGCAAGAAAGAAACCACCGCAAACCAAGAGTGACATCAGCGCCTGGCTGAGATCCTCAAACCTTCTGCGATCAAATTCTACAGCCTGAAGAAATAAATCTGAACAGCGAGGGATGTTGTGACTGGTAAATAAAGCATTTCTGGGGCTGGATTGGCTTTACTGGCTTATGAAGCAAGACAGTGACCCGAGACAAGTCAAGTTTAAATCAGTATACAGTAGTACAGTAGACCCTTAAGTTACGAATAATTTACCATACGAACATTTCGGGTTACGAGCGATCTTTTTCAACTTAACGTATGAACAAATTTCGGATTACGAACTGAAATTCGTGAAATACGTGACGTCACGAACAAGTTGACTCTCTCTCTCTCTCTCTCTCTGAGAGAGAGAGAGAGAGAGAGAGAGAGAGAGAGAGATATGGAGATATTTACAATGAGCGAACATTCAGACAGCGGACTGTGTTTTTTTCAGTGTTTTCTTTATAATTTGTAAAATTCAATATTAAAATGGCCCCAAACAAGGTGCAGAGAAAGCGTAGTGCTGAGAAAATGAACAGATCTATTACATTTGTTGTTGTATAATTACTCCTGCCAGTAGCCGTCACTGTGTATCAGACAGAGGGGACAGTGAGTGAGAGAGAAGAAGGAATTCGGCTGAGTAAAGTATTCTTTCTTTCGTGAAATTACACCTACAAAATACAACACTACTAAAATAAAGAAGGAAATAATAGAGAAATATGAGAGTTACTGTTGTTTCTGGTAGATACATTTTATATAAAAAGAAGGAAATGTATTATGGTGTATGGTACAGCACACGTACTGTACTGAAATGTGGTGTGTGTTTATGTACAGTACTACTGTGTATTGTTGTTTATTATTGTTTATTACAGTATTATCTATTCTATAATTTAAGATTTAAAGGAAATATACTTGTATTTATAACAAAAAAGACAATTTAGGACATTAGAAAGGTTAGGTAAGGGGGGGTTTGGGAGGTCTGGCACAGATTAATTCTATTTACATTATTTCTTATGGGAAAAATAGGTTTAACTAACGAACATTTTGACTTAAGAACAGAACTTTAGAACCAATTAAATTCGTAAGTCAAGGGTCGACTGTACCTTGAAACTCAGCGTCAATTGGTCGAGTTTAAGTGTACAAATTTCTCAATGAAGTTGAGTTTAGGGGACGTTGAGTTACAAGGTACCGCTGTAAGTAGCGCTGTACCACTGTAAGTTTTGGAGTACTCAACTACAAAATAATTTTCAGAAGACTGAAAGCTATAATATTAAAGCATTATATTAATTATTTAAACAAACATTACATTAATTATTAAATAATGGCTGTTATATAACTGGTTTTATTTTCGCGTGTTTACAAACAGCGCATCAAACAGTCGAGTTTGTGTTTCTCTGGTACTGCAGTAAAATCCATCGACTAATAACGGTTTTGTACCAGAATCTAACACACTAATGAACGCAGCGCTAATAACGTGAAAAGTTCACCTAAGTGCTCTTAATGGGAACAGGTTCATCAGGCCGAGCCGAACTTACTCGAACTCGAACTCAGGAGGAAGCAAAGTGCTGAGGGATTGAGTTAGCAAACGACGCTAATGTCTCAATCCCATGTAACCTTTTAGTGCTTTTATCGATCGAAGAGGAGGAGAAGGAGATGAAGATGAGAAGGAAGAGAGTGAATCTGAGGAGGAAGTGAGGACCGTTCGCCGCGCTGCCGTTCTCGGTTTCCTTTTGTCGCCCCGGTTCTCCATTAGCAGCTCTGTGAGGATTCAGGCGTGACCTTTTTAACGGTCACATACGGCATGTTCTACATTTCACTTGGAGCGATTCTGGACACGCTAATAAGCACTAATAAACAAACTGTGCTCGTGAGGCAGGACTAGATAACAATGTCTGGGAAAAAATTAAAGGACTTTTGCTTAAAATCTTATCAGAGAGGCACCGAAATGAATTAGACTATTATAAGTCAGGCCCTTGTTTTTCAAAAATCACAGATTTCACAGATTTTTAAAGAAAAGAGCCACATTTCACAGCGGTCATTAAATGACACTCATAAATTAAATGATAGAACAACAGTACAGCTTCCTTAATAGTTGAATGTAAACCTAGAACATCCACCAACTGTGCAGGGCTTCATGTTCTGTCTCAAATACAATAATTCCCCTCCTCCCTGCGTCCACAGAATTGGTTGTTTTCCAAACTTGGTTACCCGAGTTGTGTTTTTAACGGTTTTACACTTACTTTAGACATTTTGACTGACCGATTGCTAACTGAATTGCCGTAGGATTGCTAGGACTCATAGTTTTTGGGTAATTGGGGACATTTTGCAGGAATTCTAACCGGCATACACTAAGAGAACAGTGCAGGCTTAATGCTCGACTCTGTTTTTGGGTACTTGGGGACATTTTGCAGAAATTCTAACCGGCATACACTAAGAGAACAGTGCAAGCTTAATGCTCGACTCTGTTTTTGGGTACTTGGGGACATTTTGCAGAAATTCTAACCGGCATACACTAAGAGAACAGTGCAAGCTTAATGCTCGACTTTGTTTTTGGGTACTTGGGGGCATTTTGCAGAAATTCTAACTGGCATACACTAAGAGAACAGTGCAGGCTTAATGCTCGACTCAGTTTTTGGGTACTTGGGGACATTTTGCAGGAATTCTAACCGGCATACACTAAGAGAACAGTGCAAGCTTAATGCTCGACTTTGTTTTTGGGTACTTGGGGGCATTTTGCAGAAATTCTAACTGGCATACACTAAGAGAACAGTGCAGGCTTAATGCTCGACTCAGTTTTTGGGTACTTGGGGACATTTTGCAGGAATTCTAACCGGCATACACTAAGAGAACAGTGCAGGCTTAATGCTCGACTCAGTTTTTGGGTACTTGGGGGCATTTTGCAGGAATTCTAACTGGCATACACTAAGAGAACAGTGCAGGCTTAATGCTCGACTCAGTTTTTGGGTACTTGGGGACATTTTGCAGGAATTCTAACCGGCATACACTAAGAGAACAGTGCAGGCTTAATGCTCGACTCTATTTTTGGGTACTTGGGGACATTTTGCAGGAATTCTAACCGGCATACACTAAGAGAACAGTGCAGGCTTAATGCTCGACTCAGTTTTTGGGTACTTGGGGACATTTTGCAGGAATTCTAACCGGCATACACTAAGAGAACAGTGCAGGCTTAATGCTCGACTCAGTTTTTGGGTACTTGGGGGCATTTTGCAGGAATTCTAACTGGCATACACTAAGAGAACAGTGCAGGCTTAATGCTCGACTCAGTTTTTGGGTACTTGGGGACATTTTGCAGGAATTCTAACCGGCATACACTAAGAGAACAGTGCAGGCTTAATGCTCGACTCAGTTTTTGGGTACTTGGGGACATTTTGCAGGAATTCTAACCGGCATACACTAAGAGAACAGTGCAGGCTTAATGCTCGACTCTGTTTTTGGGTACTTGGGGACATTTTGCAGGAATTTTAACCGGCATACACTAAGAGAACAGTGCAGGCTTAATGCTCGACTCAGTTTTTGGGTACTTGGGGGCATTTTGCAGGAATTCTAACCGGCATACACTAAGAGAACAGTGCAGGCTTAATGCTCGACTCTGTTTTTGGGTACTTGGGGACATTTTGCAGGAATTCTAACCGGCATACACTAAGAGAACAGTGCAGGCTTAATGCTCGACTCTGTTTTCGGGTACTTGGGGACATTTTGCAGGAATTCTAACCGGCATACACTAAGAGAACAGTGCAGGCTTAATGCTCGACTCTGTTTTCGGGTACTTGGGGACATTTTGCAGGAATTCTAACCGGCATACACTAAGAGAACAGTGCAGGCTTAATGCTCGACTCTGACAGTAAAGGGGTTGGTGTTATTCTTTCGCCGGCATTGTACAGATCCAATGCTGACTGCGAATCAATAATCATTCTGACTTATTGGCTGATTAATATAATAAATCGTTTCTATGCTGATGGGAGTGGTTCTTACCTGGATGACAATTTCTTTATCCGCATATAGTGTGCACATGATGTGACTTTTGCAGTCACGGTTCTGACATGGTGGACAAATATCTCCTAAACATTCATCAGAACATCTATTGAGAAGATCTTTTGGATGATCGGTGGATAAAAAGAATGGATTGACCAGTACAACCAGTACAACATGTTCTTACTCTTAACACCTTAAATGCTCGAATGCTATTCAGTCCCTGTACACGGCTCTGAATAAAGGCGCCTGCTGAACACTGTGACTGTATACACGGGGCTTAATCATTATAGACGTCTTCCGGTAACATTACTTAGCAGAGATATATCCGGAAAACTTATCCTGTCTCTATAGTACTTAAGACACTGACGAGAAGAGGTATTGGAAGGAAACAGTCTGATGCCTGGCAGACTCTGGAACTTGTGGTTTCTTCTTCCCCCCACCCTGCTGTTTTTCTTCTCCCGCTGCCGTAATTCAGCCTAAAGATACCAACAGGAGGAGCGCAGGAGGGAGCCACCGCAGCCGACCCTGCCGGACACAGGGTCACCCCAGCGGAGGAATGCATACGAGGACTGTCCTGACCTCTGGTCTCCTGGTCTCTTCATTTAACACTTTTCACCGTGCACTAGAGCAGGACGAAAGCCGTGGAAGACTTGAAAAGGGTAATTAAAGTGTAAATAAGCGCTCACAATGGCGTCTGGGTGGTCAACACTCTCCTTTCAGATCAATTCTGTAGTTACGACGTATTTTTTTTAAGCAATATTGCTCGTCTCCGGTCATCCATCAGCATAACAGATGTAGAAAAACTTGCATGCATTGGTGACATTGTGATTAGACTACAGTAACATCCTTCCATCTAGCATCCCTACAGAATCCCTACAGCATCGGTTCTCAACCTTTTTTCTCTTCCATGTTCAAAAAGGTTTTGAGACCCCCTTGATACGAGTTATGATATTATTATTACACTTATAGCAAGGATGGAAGGTTTTGTGTTCTTGCTCAGTGGAAATTCTGTGAATCTATGATTCCTCACCTTGGTCTGCTTCAACATATACAGCTCCACTTACCATATAGAAGCACTTTGTAGTTCTACAAGTACTGACTGTAGTCCATCTGTTTCTCTACATACTCCACATCCACCACAGAGCAGGTATTATTTAGGTGGTGGATCATTCTCAGCACTGCAGTGACACTGACATGGTGATGGTGTGTTAGTGTGTGTTGTGCTGGTATGAGTGGATCAGACACAGCAGCACTGCTGGAGTTTTTAAATCCCGTGTCCACTCACTGTCCACTCTATTAGACACTCCTACCTAGTCGGTCCACCTTGTAGATGTAAAGTCAGAGACGATCGCTCATCTATTGCTGCTGTTTGAGTCGGTCATCTTCTAGACCTTCATCAGTGGTCACAGGACGCTGCCCACGGGGCGCTGTTGGCTGGATATATTTGGTTGGTGGACTATTCTCAGTCCAGCAGTGACAGTGAGGTGTTTAAAAACTCCAGCAGCGCTGCTGTGTCTGATCTACTCATACCAGCACAACACACACTAACACACCACCACCATGTCAGTGTCACTGCAGTGCTGAGAATGATCCACCACCTAAATAATACCTGCTCTGTGGTGGTCCTGACCATTGAAGAACAGGGTGAAAGGTGGTAACAAAGCATGCAGAGAAACAGACGGACTACAGTCAGTAATTGTAGAACTACAAAGTGCTTCTATATGGTAAGTGGAACTGATAACAAGGAGGTGGTTTTAATGTTATGGCTGATCGGTGTATAACATCATACAACCAAATCCTAAATCATCCTCACTGGAAAATACATTTGAACAATAGGTGCAGGCTTTCTTACAGTGGACAGAAGACAGGCTATCTTACAGTGGACATTGGCTTATTGGCTTGTTTAATCAGGATACGTGGCAAGAATCAAGATTGAAATTAAACATCCAGCTTCACTGAGCCACTAAGTAACTCTATTATTATGAATTAATGTTAATTAATCTATCCACTCACTCCAGTTCTTATAAAACATCAATGATTTAAACCAACACAATCACTACCTGTAGAAACATTGAAAAAAGAAATCTAATCACTGCCTGGCTCATGTAGACCCAGATTTGACCAAGGTGCTTGTACACAGTTATCAGATTATTCTATACACTCTCTCTAAACACGACAAAAGGATCGACACAAGGTGATGTTTTTCTTATTTACACTGACCCCGCCTGCAGCCGGGCACAAACCCGGAGTCGGTTAGTTTTTCCAGCAGCTGAATTCTGGTGCTGACAGGTGGGCATCATGTGCATGTGGGTAGAAAAATCACACCGGGTTTTAACAGTTCCTTAATTATTCCAGTAGCCATACATTGATCAGCCATAACATTAAAACCACCTCCTTGTTTCTACACTCACTGTCCATTTTATCAGCTCCACTTACCATATAGAAGCACTTTGTAGTTCTACAATTACTGACTGTAGTCCATCTGTTTCTCTGCATGCTTTTTTACCTCCTACCCTGTTCGTCAATGATCAGGACCACTACAGAGCAGGTATTATTTAGGTGGTGGATCATTCTCAGCACTGCAGTGACACTGACATGGTGGTTATCAGATTATTGCAAATGTGAAAACACACCTAAACAAATCAATCTGTGTTGGATTTAAGTCACTTTTGCACTGATAAATTGAACAAACAGGCATGATTTGCAAGTGTCCCACTACTGCAGACTGAATGTTTACTTAAACAGCGTGGCACTCTCACACAGAGGCGGCACTGTTTCCATCTAATAAAGCACGGCACACAAATTTAACAACGGTGGAATTCAGTCCTGCTGAGGAGATATCGATCGAGACACAAGGACACCTCGAGCAAACCGTCCACTCTCTCTAAACGCGACAAAAGGATCGACACAAGGTGATGTTTTTCTTATTTACACTGACCCTGCCTGCAGCCGGGCACAAACCCGGAGCGGGTTAGTTTTTCCAGCAGCTGAATTCTGGTGCTGACAGGTGGGCATCGTGTGCATGTGGGTAGAAAAATCACACGGGGTGACTTCACTTTTCGGCTCTTATTTTTAGACGAGAATTACTTTACAGATCGTGTTTCGAGTAAGAACCACAAGGCCACACTGGAGTAAACGCCGCGTCGCCGGTTATTACGGTGGAAAGAAAGAAAGAGTCACTTCAGACCGCAGAATGAGAAGTTAATGAGCGACCGTTTGGGTTACGTATTGACACGCTCTGTGGCGGTCGGTCTGCTATAAATGGAAGACGATTATGGAACGATGACTTTTGCAAGCCGGTTTACTTAAGCAAGCCAAACTCCCTTCCAAAATCGTTTATTAGGAATTTATTACAAGGTTAATCTGTTTCACAATTAGCTTTAGTCTTTAAAGTCTGCAGATTTCATCATAGGAATTCACAGCCAGCTATGGCATCAAATATGACACTAAAGGTCGGGGCGGCAGTAAATTGATCCAGAAAATTACGAAGATTACAATAAAATAACTTAAGATACAAAAGAAACTCAGTCTCCAAGTTTGGGGCGTTTTTCTAAATGGAATTTCTAGAGGTGCAATGTCAGAATCATCAGCTGTAGCTAAAAACACTTCGCATCAATAAAATCACTGATGTTCCCCTTTAAGTGAGGCTACAATAAAAACTGTTACTAATCAGTTAAGACGCATGATGGCATTTTTATTTACACAATATACAGTTTTGTTGGGAAAAATAATCAAGGAATCAGTACAAACAGCTTTTCCATTATAAACAGTAACACCAAGACAATATCCAAGATGATCTAGTTTAAAGTACCTGAACTGTGCCACACATATCCCAGCAGCTTTTAATTCCTGACAGACCAACAAACAACAGATCCGGTCATGAACATACAATCTGAGGGCCGCTCAGGTGGCGCAGCGGTACAAACACACGCTGCAACCAGAGCTGGGATCTCGAATACATCGTATCGTATCGAATCTCAGCTCTGCCTTGCCGGCTGAGGCTGAGCGGTCACATGAACAACGATTGGCCTGTTGTTCATATGAGCGGGATTAAACCGGATGGGGTCTCTCTCTGTCAGAATGGTGCAATTACGACCTCCGCTGGCTGATTAGAGGCGCCTGCACAGAGATGAGGAAGGAGTGCTCTTAGGGTGTGTCTCTCCGTACACAACGCTAGGTGGCACAACACTCGTCAATGTGTGGGTGATGAGATGCATACGGCATGCTGCCCAAGTGTCGGAGGTGTCGGAGCTTCGATCTCCTCTGTCATGACGCAATTGGGGGCAATTGGACAAGCTAAAGGGGGAGAAAAAGAAAATACAATCTGTATCAAAGATGGAACTGTCCACAAGTCAAGCAAGCTTTACCCTGCTGTGCAAGAAAGAAACCTCTCTAGTCTAGCTTTAAGGTGTCCTTTTTGGTAGCCCTACTACCAAATAACCAACAATCATGTCTGATTCTGCTCATTTAGGCACAACAAGCCAAACTATGTCTAATCAGGTGCAACACAACTCAGAAAAAACACTGCAGCCATTGCTAATCAATCACAAACTTCCCTTTATTATTATTATAATTATTATCATCATTAGCTATTTATAACTTTCAGTTCAATTTAATTCTGTGTTTGTATGATTTGTGTAAATCCTATTTATTTGAAGTATCCTCCAGGCCACCCAAGAAGGACGAAGGTCCCTGCTGAGTCTGGTTCCTCTCAAGGTTTCTTCCTGTAATTTTAAGGGAGTTTTTCCTTGCCACAGTCGCCCTCGGCTTGCTCAGTAGGGGTTTTTGGTCTGTTGGTCCTGGATTCTGTAAATTTGCTTTGAGACGATGTTTATTGTGAAAATCGCTATACAAATAAATTTGACTTGACTTGACAAACTGATGTCCTTTTGTTTTGTCCACCAATCAGGCGTTAAGTGACACCCAGTGTGCAGTGGTAGCTCAGTGGTCAAGATACTGGACTAGTAATCAAAAGGTTGTTGGTTTGATCAACACTAGAGCTAAGTTGCCACCCTAGGCAAGACCCTTAACCCTCGATTGCTTGCATGGCATTCGGGCATTCGGATACAAGAGTCTGTTAAATGACATAAATGGGGCGGCATGGTGGCTCGGTGGGTAGCACTGTCCCCTCACAGCGAGAAGGTCCTGGGTTCGATTCCCATGTAGGGCAGTTGTAGCCTAGTGGTTAAGGTACTGGACTAGTAATCGCAAGTAATCAGAGCGTCGCAGGTTCAAACCTCACCACTGCCAGGCTGCCACTGTTGGGCCCTTGAGCAAGGCCCTTAACCCTCAATTGTTCGGACAGTATACTTGGATAAAAGCGTCTGCTAAATGCTGAAAATTTAATGTAAATGTTTGGGTCCTTTCCGTGTTGAGTTTGCATGTTCTTCACGTGTCTGCATGGGTTTCCTCCCACAGTCCAAAGACATGCAAGTGA
The DNA here is from genome assembly GCF_030014385.1 of Trichomycterus rosablanca. Lineage (NCBI taxonomy): Eukaryota > Metazoa > Chordata > Actinopteri > Siluriformes > Trichomycteridae > Trichomycterus > Trichomycterus rosablanca. The sequence continues at coordinate 28,069,138 of NC_086003.1, read as the reverse complement.
GGTGAACTGGAGGAGATACGTGTGAACTGATTAACCTTGTGTAACCAGTAACTACCTGTGTGGTCATGAATGTAACCAAAGCCTGTAAAACATGACGTTAGAATCCTAATAATAAATAAATAAATATATATAAATATATACCATGAATGTAAATGTTATGGCCCGTTTCTATAGTAACGGTGACCCCCGCACAATCCAAGCACAAGATTACTCAGCACAAAAACTCCTTTATATGATGACTGAGCACAAAAACACGTGTTTAAATTGTACAGAAATGCAAAACCTCGGGTTGTCCTGCTGATCCTGACCATGTGCACAACTTATCCAGGGGAAACACGCCGCGCAAATCTGTTTTGCAAACTTTTTCCCGACGTTGCGCAGTTTTTGGAGTAGTTTCGGACGCAGGGCTGGAATGCATCCGCACACACATATCCACTTACTCACCATGCAACTAGAAACTGATGCATCGAGATGCATTAAGGGCTTAAAAATAGCTCCGCATAGCAAACCAACTCTTCAATGCACTCGCTTCTGGAAGCTCGATGTGCACGCCAATGTGATGCGTTCTGACTCTGCGTCTAAAGCAACTCCAAATCTCACTGAAGGTGACATGCATTAGAAAGAGAAGACAATGCCCTACCAAGTGCGGTGGTCAGCAGGATGAGGAGTGGGAGATGGACGCCAGGTTGGAGCAGGTTATTCCTGAGATAGTTCTCCATTATTACCTACACAGCGGTCTCTTCTACTCTGATCTGCTCCTCAGCAACAACTCCATAGAGACCAGACTGAGACCGGACTAAACCACTCACTCTCAAAACATAGGGGTGGACCGGGATCAACCATCATGCGTACAGCGGTCCTGTGGCTGGATCAGCGAACAACAGCGCTGCGTATGGAGGATTAAATCCTCACACCAACACGGTGGAGCACAAAATCCCGTCCAGGAGATCTAACAAACGAGTAAAGGATATGTGAGGAGCAAAATCTCTACCCACGGTTCAGTAATCCGTACTCTCAGTTTATAAACTGTACCCACTGACTTCTAAACTGTACCCACTGACTTCTAAACTGTACCCACAGATTTATAAACTGTACCCACGGATTTGTAAACTGCACCCTCAGATGTGTAAACTGTACTCACGGATTTGTAAACTGCACCCTCAGATGTGTAAACTGTACCCACGGATTTGTAAACTGTACCCACGGATTTGTAAACTGTACCCACGGATTTGTAAACTGTACCCACAGATTTGTAAACTGTACCCACGGATTTGTAAACTGCACCCTCAGATGTGTAAACTGTACCCACGGATTTGTAAACTGTACCCACGGATTTGTAAACTGTACCCACGGATTTGTAAACTGTACCCACAGATTTGTAAACTGTACCCACAGATTTGTAAACTGTACCCACGGATTTGTAAACTGCACCCTCAGATGTGTAAACTGTACCCACGGATTTGTAAACTGTACCCACGGATTTGTAAACTGCACCCTCAGATGTGTAAACTGTACTCACGGATTTGTAAACTGTACCCACAGATTTGTAAACTGTACCCACGGATTTGTAAACTGTACCCACAGATTTATAAACTGTACCCACGGATTTGTAAACTGTACCCACGGATTTGTAAACTGTACCCACAGATGTGTAAACTGTACCCACGGATTTGTAAACTGTACCCAAAGATTTCGCAAAACTGTACCCACGGATTTGTAAACTGTACCCACGGATGTGTAAACTGTACCCACGGATTTGTAAACTGTACCCAAAGATTTCGCAAAACTGTACCCACAGATGTGTAAACTGTACCCACAGATGTGTAAACTGTACCCACAGATTTGTAAACTGTACCCACGGATTTGTAAACTGCACCCTCAGATGTGTAAACTGTACTCACGGATTTGTAAACTGCACCCTCAGATGTGTAAACTGTACCCACGGATTTGTAAACTGTACCCACGGATTTGTAAACTGCACCCTCAGATGTGTAAACTGTACTCACGGATTTGTAAACTGCACCCTCAGATTTGTAAACTGTACCCACGGATTTGTAAACTGTACCCACAGATTTGTAAACTGTACCCACGGATTTGTAAACTGTACCCACGGATTTGTAAACTGTACCCACGGATTTATAAACTGTACCCACGGATTTGTAAACTGTACCCACGGATTTGTAAACTGTACCCAAAGATTTCGCAAAACTGTACCCACGGATTTGTAAACTGTACCCACGGATGTGTAAACTGTACCCAAAGATTTGTAAACTGTACCCAAAGATTTCGCAAAACTGTACCCACGGATTTGTAAACTGTACCCACAGATTTGTAAACAGTACCCACAAGTTAGCAAAACTCTACCAACAGATTAGTAAAGTCTTTGGACTGTGAAAGAAAACCGGAGCATCCGGAGGAAACCCATGCAGATATTGGGAGAACATGCAAACTCCACATAGAAAGGAACCCAGGCCCTTCTTGCTGTAAGACGACAGAGCCACCCACTACTCCTCATTCATTTATCTGTCAATTTATTTAGCCATTCGGTTGTTTTCATTGTTTATTTAAATTTACCCTGGTCTGGGTCACAGTGGGTCCAGTACCAGTCATTACAGTGAATCACACTTCAACATTCATTCATTCATTCATTCATTCATTAATACCCGGGTAAATTTAAAGCAGCCAGTCCACCTTTATAGGCAGGTGGTAAAAAACCGAAGCATGAGGATAAAACTAAGGATCAAATATTGGTGGTCCTCAGTATTCAGATATACTCAAGATGCCCCCCCCCCCCCAATATGATGCCAAATTTATAAACAATTTCACTCACTAGATTTACGAAATTTTAGGATGTGCCACCCTAAACTCTATTTCTTATTTTTTTTATTAAGTGCTTGATCCTAGTCACGCTCACAGTGGTCCAGTGCCACCTGGAAACACTGGGCACAAGGCAGGAATTGTGCAACTCCAGTCTCCATCGTACAACAATGCACACTCATTCACTTACTCATTCATTCCATGGGCCAGTATAAAACAGCTAATTCACTTTTGTATGTTTTGGGAGGTGACTGGAAACAGGATCCTTAGATGAAACCCATACAGATATTTTTGCAAAACAGAGAGGCAAGGGTCATCTGATTACTGACCCTATAGTGGTATGATTAGAAGTAGAATGAGTTGTTAGCATTAGCATCTGTCTGTTTTAAAAGAGGTTGATCAATGTCTCAGGGAAACACCAGATTTGTTGATGTTGAGATATATTTATATTATATTTTCAGCATTTAGCAGACGCTTTTATCCAATGCGACTTACAATTGTGACAGTATACAATCTAAGCAATTGAGGGTTAAGGGTCTTGCTCAAGGACCCAACAGTGGCAACCTGGCAGTGGTGGGGCTTGAACCGGCAACTTTCTGATTACTAGCCCAGTACCTCCACCACTAAGCTACACTGCCCTAGATGCTGTTGCCTTGTTGACTTTCTGGATCATAGACACGTATTTCCTGTTTGTATATGTCACATGGCTCAAACACTTAAAGCTGATGGCACCACATGACCAAGGATTTCAGTGAAAAAACAATTACTGACAATACAGGGATGGTTCTGCTGATTTAAAACATGCTACGTTACCTGGCTTTTAGCAGAACCCAAACCCTGCCCCGCATATTACAATATCTATATTATATTTAGGGGCACAAATACAAATATTGGGCCCCTTGACATACTGTACAGGATTAATGTACTGTAAGCTTAATACATACCTAAATTTTTTTATTTTCTTGTCCCCTTGGGCGACTATATGTCTATTCAGCCCTCGTAATAGAATTAGGCCACCAGTTTAGAGTCAGTTCTGTGTTATTTCATAGCCAGTTCAAGACATAATAATATAATATCTTTATAGTATCTTTTACCCCTTTGCTTATCCTTTGAAAACTCAGTTTTTAGGAGTTCATTCACTCTCTATTCTGCCTTTCCTACTCAAAAGGTACTTTGTTCACCCTTGTTACGACCCCCACCATTTCCAAATTAACAGCCCTACAAGTATCAACACAGGTCCTACTTTGTAATGATACCAAGCCAATTAACAGACTTTTAAAAGCTAAATTAGGTCCACAAATGATAATATAAAATAGTTAAAACCGTTAGAATCGGATTTAAATTATTATTCTAAATTATTCCATGATGGTTTCTCTTCACCTCACATTTAATCAGCAGTGTGATAGCGTTTCCCATCGGCGGTGTTTGTAGGCATCCATGGATAAGTGTCCTTGAGAATGCAATTAGCTGCGTTCTCATGGAAAAGGACCAGGAACAATGGGTTGCCTTGTACCTCTTAGTTTTGACATGCAAACCTTGCATATTAAACCTTGATGTTTTCCTGCAGAGGTTTAGGCTAGCTTGTGGTGGGCCTTGAACTTTAAAGGGTGCAGGAATGCTAAAAAGGTGCCATAAGATTTATTGGGGGACAGTTTCAGCATTTCCTTTTAGATTCTGCATGTGAGAAACCTGCTATCCATGGTTGCATAATGGAACTAGACCATTAGTTTACGGTCAGCCAATTCAAGACATAATAATATTTTATCTTCATAGTATCTTGTACTTCTTTGTTAATCCTTTTAAAATTCAGTTCTCAGGAGTCCATTCACCCTTTATTCTGCTTTTTCTACTCAAAAGACCCTTTGCTCCCTTTCTAGCCCTCAATAGAAGTTTAAATTAACCCCGATTACACCCCACAGCAGACTTCTAATTGGCGTGCACCCATTTCACCTGTCTTATCCTGGCAGGCACTAAGGCAGGAGGTGAAGGAAAGCCCGTTCTTAAATAATTAAGGTCAGCGCGAGCGTGGTTGTTTCCTCTTGTTTGGAAATCTGCATGGCCTCCCAGGTCCGGACAAGGGGAAAACGTTTTCTTCAGATCTCTTGCGGCCCCGTGGTTGAAAAAGCCCCTGCCATAAAGGCTTCTTCAGTCTGTCCCACGTAGAGCATCTTTGTAGAATCCCACAACAAAAAGTCTCCACTTAATCATGGCGGCTCACATGGTATCTGGCAGGAATACTCCTTGGAGAGGGCACTAATCCATCACAGGGAATTACACACTCACGCATTCTCTCGCTTTCTAGCATCTAGTGGCAGGTCAGAGCATCTTCTGCATGTTTTTGGGAGGGAGGAGGACACCAGAGTGCCTAGAGATACGTCATACAGACTTTGGGAGAACATGCGGAGAGCAAATATTTATTTATTTATTAGGATTTTAATGTCATGTTTTACACTTTGGTTACATTCATAACAGAACCAGTAGTTACTCATTACACAAGATTCATCAGTTCATAAGGTCATATTGAACACAGACGTGGACAATTTAGTGTCTCCAATTAACCTGACTGTCGGAGGAAACCGGAGCTCCCGGAGGAAGCCCACGTGAACATGAGGAGAACATGCAAACTCCACACAGAAAGGACCCGAACTGCCCCACCTGAGGATCGAACCCTGGACCTTCTTGCGTTGAGGCGACAGTGCCACCGTGCCGCAAAAGGACCAAACCCAGGTCACTGGGACTGTTGCTGCTGGACAGCAATCATCCTCCTATACTACAAATATTGTTTGTAATAATGTTTGTGCCTGACAGCAAGGTGGAACAGCCTGTAAAGGGGGTGATGTGCAGCACCAGGGTTTTAGAAACATGGGTTTGACTTGTCTGTATCATTAACGCTCAAGCCTCTTCTATACGAAATAACAAAGATCCTCCCGGTGTTCCCACAATCCCCCAGGGTGGAGCTCTGATCCCCTTTCAATGATCTGTTTCTTTCAGCAGCCTAAATGGAGCAAAGATATCCTCGTCAACACAGAGCCACTTAGACCAGCTCTTACCCACAGTAATACACCTGCCGAAACCCTATAGTCCAGTCAGTGTAAGTTTTGTGTTCTTTTACATCTCTGATCTATGTTGCTGTTTAAGAGTATGTTTCCTTTCCTTGTTTCTTTCTTTCTTTCTTTCTTTCTTTCTTTCTTTCTTTCTTTCTTTCTTTCTTTCTTTCTTTCTTTCTTTCTTTCTTTCTTTCTTTCTTTCTTTCTTTCTTTCTTATATAGACACATTTGCAATCAGAAATATTCAACCCCTCCAACTTAAAAAATTTCTGCTGAGCTAGATTTTGCTTTAAATTAAATCATTAGCAATTAAATGATGCAGCAGATACAGGAGATTTGTTAAAACTGTCATGTCACAATTATTCAACTCCTACATACACAGATCAGTCATAACATTAAAACCACCTCCTTGTTACTACACACATTAGCTCCACTTACCATATAGAAGCACTTTGTAGTTCTACAATTACTGACTGTAGTCCATCTGTTTCTCTGCATGCTTTGTTAGCCCTTTTTCATGCTGTTCTTTAATGGTCAGGACCCCCACAGAGCAGGTATTATTTGGGTGGTGGATCATTCTCAGCACTGCAGTGACACTGACATGGTGGTGGTGTGTTATTGTGTGTTGTGCTGGTATGAGTGGATCAGACACAGCAGCGCTGCTGGAGTTTTTAAACACCTCACTGTCACTGCTGGACTGAGAATCGTCTACCAACCAAAAATATCCAGCCAACAGCGCCCCGTGGGCAGCGTCCTGTGACCACTGATGAAGGTCTATAAGATGACCGACTCAAACAGCAGCAAAAGATGCGCGATTGTCTCTGACTTTATATTTACAGGGTGACCCAACTAGGTAGGAGTGTCTAACAGAGTGGACAGTGAGTGGACACGGTATTTAAAAACTCCAGCAGCGCTGCTGTGTCTGATCCACTCATACCAGCACAACACACACTAACACACCACCACCATGTCAGTGTCACTGCAGTGCTGAGAATCATCCACCACCTAAATAATACCTGCTCTGTGGTGGTCCTGACCATTGAAGAACAGGGTGAACGCAGGCTAAAACAGTATGTAGAGAAACAGATGGTCACAGTCAGTAATTGTAGAACTCCAAAGTGCATCTATATGGTAAGTGGAGCTGATACAATGGACAGTGAGTGTAGAAACTAGGAGGCGGTTTTAATGTTATGGCTGATCAGTATACTGCTAGTCAGTGGACCTAAACCATTGGGACATAATAACCAGCCTTTACCTGCTTCAGAGTCCTGACCTCAGCCAAACTAAACAGTTCTGGAATGAATCGGAACTTCAAGTGTATTGGATACGACTAGATTGGGAGGAAAACTGGAGTAATAATGCATAAAAAGAAAATTATTAAATTTTTTATTCCCCATGTGCCTTTTTTATTAACAAATCATGCACCTTAGCTAACACAGTGGTGTCACTGATCCAGCTTCTTTACCTCCAACAATAAATTAAATGTTTATTTTAAAAATAAAAGAATAGTTTATTATTTTTAAAAGTGTTGAAGTTGCTGCTTCTGTTCATAGTTGTGAATCTTGACTAGGTCTATATCGCTTTCCTGACCTTCCTCAAGTGAATTCGACTCACTATAAAACGCAGCATTCTTTTCTGTTGACTAAATGTTTTCCGTGAGGCTTCTTCTCTCCCAAACGCTTTTTCTTTTCAATCTTTTTCCATGGTGAAGCTCATTGAGGGTGTCGTCTGCTCCAGGAATGCTGCATGAGTCCTCGAGGACCCTTAAAATCGGAGACACAGACTCATTTTGTGTCAGAGACTTAACCTCATCAGTGCAGGACACGACCTGTTAAAATGTTGGAATAATTAACTGCTGCACTATAATCTGTGACCGGGCCGTATTTTATTATTGGAATAGAATTTTTTTACTGGCTACTGAGTTATTGTACAAGACTGTGTTTTTACACTATATATCCTGACACCTCGTCTCACACGTGGAGTACAGAGTCGGCCTTTGGGTTCTTCTGGAACCTTTGTGGTTTAGAGCCTTGATCTCTTCCATCTGCAAGTCCTGAGAATCAAACCTCACAAATCTGATCACAGACTCTCCTCTTATACACAAAGTAGCTGATCAGCCAAGATATGCAGTTAAATTCAGTTAAAACCAAAAGAGTTCAGGGCATCCCACAGGAACCCAACAGTGGCAACTGTGTAGGGCTTGAACCAGCAACCTCCTGATCACTAAGCCAGTACCATAACCACTGAGCTATCACGACCTATAATTACTGGTATTGGGCCGTGATAGCTGTGATCTGGTGAAATAGACATTAAAGAGTCAATAACAGTAACTACGGGTATTTGTGCTGCATCTTCAGGACAGTGATACAGCAGTTAGTGATGAAAAGCCACTTGTGAAGCACTGGTGATACAATCACTGACGATGTGCCGGTGGTTTCGTTTTGATCCTGTTTTAATGCAGTATGTCCAGGAACACATGACAAGACAGTCAAAAAAACTGATTTATTGCTGATTTATTGTTATATAATCATGTGATGATTCAAGTGATGAGCGTGCAAGGACTGTAAAACCACAGTGATTTATTGCGCAATCCATTTCACATGCATGAACCCCAAAACCCCCAAAAAAAACCAGAGTGCATGACGTGACATGAGATCTACAGCTGAGACAGCAACACATGACACAATAAAATGTGTTTATATTGTTCAGGATCCACATTTTAAATTATTGCTTTATAATAATTCATAATCATTGATTCTGGTCAAAGCCTGGTGCATCTATAGGTAGTTAATGTTTGCCAATCATCCTCCTGTATGTTTTATTTCTATTTTAGCCATTTTTTTCACTTTTGGTCGTATTCTATTTTTCCTGTTGTAACTTCCTCCACAGATCTCCACCCTGGCCGGAGAGCAAAAAGGAAACCGCTGCTAACCAAGAGAAACATCAGCGCTGGTCTGACATTTGCAATTCACTCTTGGAAGATCCCCAAACATTTTGGGATAACGTTGTAGGGACGGACCATGGAAATGTGATACTGTTTGAAACAACGTGACTCTCTCTGTGTCTGTGAGAAAAAACAAATATGCTTAAATGTTGGTTGTGGAAACATGATGGTGCTGGATCAGGAACTGCTTGGCTTGCCTTTATTGAGAGAATAATGAATTCAACTATGTATCAGATCCTTCTTTAGAGCAGGGGTACCCATACTTTCATGGCTTTCATGGTCTACTTAAACTAGAGTGAAATGTTTACTATGGAAGCACTTCTGTAAGTCACTTTGGATAAGAGAGTCTGCTAAATGCCGAAAATGTAAATGCTTAAGATCTACTATTTCAGTCGACAGGTCATCACAATCTACTTTTTAAATAGGTTCCCCTCATCATTTCTCGCTTCAGTTCCTATATTGATATTCAGCTTCACAGGGCAAGCGATTGAAAAATCACACTAACATTCTTCTTCTTCCTCTGCCTTTGTCCCGTTCGGTTGCGGGGTCGGCTCTCGGCGGATCATGATCCTCATTGATTTGGCACAATTTTTTATGCCGGATGCCCTTCCTGACACAACCCTCCCTATTTTATCCAGGCTTTGGACCGGCACTACAATGCACTGGTTTGTGCATCTAGCGGCTAGGTAGCTAGAGGACAATTCAGTGTTTCCAATCAGCCTGGTGGCAAGTTTTTGGACTGTGGGAGGAAACCGGAGCACCCAGATGAAACTCACGCGGACACGGGGAGAACATGCAAACTCCGCACAGAAAGGACCCGGACCGCCGCACCTGGGAATCGAACCCAGGACCTTCTTGCTGTGAGGCGACAGTGCTACTCACTAAGCCACCGTGCCGCCAAAATTAACACTAACATTATTCTGATGATTTACACTGAGTGATGTCAGCCAGGTTTATGTAGTCTGGACTGTAGCTGCTGATACTGATTCTCAAGCAGCTTCCAAGTGTTTATCAGTAGGGGTCGACCGATATATAGACTTAATTATTTTCATAATGTAAAAGGCTGATTCACACAAGTAGGTTAATCCAAAAATGCTGTTAAATATGTGGCACATTTTCTTATATTCGGATATTTTTCCTCAGCCAGCAAGTTCCAAAATTGTCCAGCAGATGACCTGGACTTCTTATGAATGTCAGATTGTAGGTTAAAATATCTGAATATTCTCCATCAGCTTCTTCCATGTATGAATGAAACAGCGTCTTTGCAGCGTTCTTGTCCGAATCGAACAGTTTTTGATTCATTTGTGCTTGGTTTTGCACTCATCTTCCCAAACACTGTAGGTTACAAAAGGAAAAATGCAAAAATTGCGCCAACTGGCTACTGATGAACAAAAACTTTCTACTGTAGATTTGCAGTGCATCAGGCGGGCTGAGAAGTAGCTATGAAACAGTGGAAGAAACAGTGGCCACATTTTGTGTCAAACACGTCAACCTGTTTGGTCGACTGGTAGATCGTGATCCACGTATTGGGCACCCCTGCTTTGGAGGCATATAAGGTCATCTGTTAGTGAGCTGAACGTGATGTGTTAACTGGGTTACGCAGGAGGACAATAGTCCAAAATACAAAAGCAGGATCACATCTGAATACACTGGAAGTTTTTTATTTTTCATTCACTTCATGCATAAAAAAGCTAAACTTAATCAAACCCAATAGAGATGCTGTGGTAGGACCTACAATGAGCAAGAACCCAGCAGTGTGTCTGTTAAATCATTCTGCAGAGAGAAAGGTGCAAAAATTTAAAATATAAATAATGTAAAATATGTAAAATATGAATAATGAAATTTAGTACATACAGAGAGTGTTTATATAGAGTATATATTAAATATAGTATATATAATACGTGTTGAATTGTTCTAATTGCTCAAAAGGGGGTTATGTGGGGGTCCAGTGATTCGGGGAAACTGGACCCACTGCAACCCTGACCAGAACAGCAGAAAGATAACAGTAAAAGATAATAATTAAATGAAAAGGAAACGTTTACTTATAAGAAATAGTGCTCACATGTACTCGGATCACTTTCTCCGCTGATGTATGGTGTGTTTTGGTTGAGGCTCTGTTACCAGCCCATACGTCCTTCATGAAGACCCGTCAACAGTGAGAACAAAAGGACGCCAATGGTGCATGAATGTCTTTTAGCATCAGGATCAGTGTAAGTTTACCTGCCTTTTAAACATCGCAGTTAAAGATCTGCGTCTGAGAGATCAGGCTCTGGACCAGCAAAGGTTTACGTTTGATCCAGAGGTGCATCAGTGCTACGGTCTAATCCTACAATAAGGATCATAAAGGAGAGATTTGTTAGATGATCTAGTTAGATGCTCAAACATACAGTGTGATCTTTTGGCACCAGGAAATTGTGTCACATTATTTTTTTTATTTTTTTTTTATATATAAATCATTCTTTTTTTTGTATTTGAGGCAAAATAATTGTAAATAAAGAAAATGATGCTGTTTATGAGGTGGGCAAGCCGGTGGCACCAGAGGACCATAGGTCACCCCTGCATGTTTGTGGGGGTGATTGAAGTACATTTAGGTTCATATTTGGGGCTCTCAGCCTGTTAAAGAATATAATATAATATGAATATAATTTAAGCAATTGAAGGTTAAGGGCCTTGCTCAGGAGCCCAACAGTTGCAGCTTGGTGGAGCTTGAACTGGTAACCCTCAGATTACCAGTTGAGTATCTTAACCCCAAAGCTACCAATGCCCTAGTGCTGTAATGTGACGGCCACTGTACCAGCTGTGCCACCATGCTGCGCCTCATCTGATCCAGCAGTGGCCTGATGGGTATTTGTTCTTTCCAAATCTCACTCACTCACTCACTTTCTTAACCACTTATCCAATTAGGGTTGTGGGGGGTGTTGCAGCCTATCCCAGCTTTTCAGTGGGCGCAAGGCATACAGTAACACCCTGGACGGGGCGCCAGTCCATCGCAGGGCAGACACACACATACACACACCCATTCACCTATAGGGCAATTCAGTGTCTCCAATTCACCTCACTTGCACGTCTTTGGACTGTGGGAGGAAACCGAAGCTCCAGGAGGAAACCCACGCAGACACAGGGAGAGCATGCAAACTCCACACAGAAAGGACCCGGACTACCCCGGCTGGGGATCGAACCAAGGACCCTCTTGCTGTGAGGCGACAGTGCTACCCATCGAGCCACCGTGCCACCCCTTTCTAAATCTGTACCCAAGATATGCACACATTAATATTTAATTGTAACGTTTCCATTTTAGCCTGCACACATAGATGATGCCTGAATGATGCATGAATATAATTTCACACAAAACCCGTATTGCATATTTAGTTACAGGATGAAGGGGTGAGTGTGTTTCTTTAGTGTGGGTGGAAAACTTTAGGGAATGTGATAACCGAGGACCACACAAACCTACACAGACATGCACACGTCTGCTCACATGATAAACGAGCTGATAATGTGACGTCCAGCTTTCGGAAACACCGACAAAAACCTGACAGAGAAAAGAAGAGGAATTACGTGTGGACAGATGAGTGTGAACAAAAGAAGTAGCAAATGTGCAGCACTGACAGAAATCGTGTCCTGAAATGCTGGTTCTATAGTCTGTTTCCTTCTAACAGAAGATGGAATGATTTATAGAGCTGATGAAATGCACGAGGCTTTCGGAACCTGTGCATTAAACCAGTCATGAAAACATCATTGTATTTGTGTAATGGGCCAGTGATAGCTCAGTGGTTAAGGTACTGGACTAGTAGACAGAAGGTTGCCGGTTCAAGCCCCACCACCACCAAGTTGCCACTGTTGGGTCCCTGAGCAAGGCCCTTAACCCTCAATTGCTCATCGTGTTCAGCTCATTGTGTAAGTCGCTTTGGATAAAAGCGTCTGCTAAATGCTGAAAATGTAAATGTAATGGTCTGCATACAGTGTAACTCTCTAAGTGTTAGAGTAATGAACAAGGGTAGGAGTAGCACATCAACGTCATGGCTTTTACAAAACAGTCATAAAACATTCATTCATTCATTCTTTTATATTTTTCTCTTCTAACCACTTTATGTTAGCCAGGCTTGCGGTCTGAGTCCAGAGGCACCTGGAACCACAAGGAAGCAAGAAAGGAAAACACCCTGGAAAGTCACTTATTAACGCCTAGTGTGGATTTCAAGCAGCTATGATTGAAATGATATGATATGAGGTTGTGGTGGGGATCAAGGGCCCACGATGGATTGGCGTCTGTCCACCAGTGAATCCAGGGAAAGTCGGACCCACTGTGACCCTGACCAGCTAAAGCAGTAGTAAAACATCAAATGAAATGATAAATTAATCATACACTTTATTTAAAGGTTAGATTTCTTTGTGGAATTCAGCTAATCAAACCTAATCAGATGTGAGCAGTTAGCAGATATGTAATGTTTATTAAATTATTCAACTAATTATCCACTAAGGCAATTTCAGACGTTTCTAATGTTTAATAAGGGTGCAAACTATACATTAATGTTGAAGATTTAAACTCGTCTGATTTATGGTTGAGGAAACTTTATTTAATCAAACTAGGATGCTAATCAAACTGAAGCCGAAGTTTGTGAAGTACATGGCGGCCATTAGTTATTGTTGGAGTTCTGGCTCCCTCTAGCGGTTGGGATATGTACATATATATTGTTAACGTACTCATTCATTCATTCGCTCATTTATTTACCACCTCGTTTCTACACTCACTGTCCATTTTATCAGCTCCACTTACCATATAGAAGCACTTTGTAGTTCTACAATTACTGACTGTAGTCCATCTGTTTCTCTACATACTGTTTTAGCCTGCGTTCACCCTGTTCTTCAATGGTCAGGACCCCCACAGGACCACCACAGAGCAGGTATTATTTAGGTGGTGGATGATTCTCAGCACTGCAGTGACACTGACATGGTGGTGGTGTGTTAGTGTGTGTTGTGCTGGTATGAGTGGATCAGACACAGCAGCGCTGCTGGAGTTTTTAAACACCTCACTGTCACTGCTAGACTGAGAACAGTCCACCAACCAAAAAAAATATCCAACCAACAGCGCCCCGTGGGCAGCATCCTGTGACCACTGATGAAGGTCTAGAAGATGACCGACTCAAACAGCAGCAATAGATGAGCGATCATCTCTGACTTTACATCTACAAGGTGGACCAACTAGGTAGGAGTGTCTAATAGAGTGGACAGTGAGTGGACACGGTATTTAACAACTCCATCAGCGCTGCTGTGTCTGATCCACTCATACCAGTTCACCTCACTTGCAGGTCTTTGGACTGTGGGAGGAAACCGGAGCTCCCGGAGGAAACCCACGCGGACACAGAGAGAACATGCAAACTCCACAGAAAAGGACCCGGACCGCACCACCTGGAGATCGAACCCAGGACCTTCTTGCTGTGAGGCGACAGTGCTGCCCCAAAAAACATTTTCACTTCTTTCTAACTTTTTTTTTTTACTTAATTCTGGGTGATTGAGTGTACTTTGATGGTAAAATTGTTATTATATTAATTTATAATCAAATCCTCAACACAAACACAAAATGTGCAAAATAATTAAGTAGTACTTTTGAGTACTTTTCTAATCTACATTATACTGAGGATAGAATTTTATAGTGTTTTCTGATACTGACTTACTGCACAATTCAAAAAGTCAAAAGTGTACGTTCATTAATAAACAATATGTGCACTTTAGTATGAAAAGCATCAATTATTAAGTTCAGAAAAGTGACAATCATTGAAACACTGACACACTTTATTGTCCAAAAAATCTGAAATAGAACCTTTTTAACCAAACTGAATGCACCTGAATGCAGCCTCATAAAAAATCATAGCAAGCCCTAAAAAAGATGAAGGTGAGAGAGTAGAAGGTACAACGAACAAGTTTTATTTTCAAATCATTCAGATTTAGGAAAGCACAACATTTAATAATAAGTGTTTCAAATGTTAGTGAGTGTACCTGGTGTAGAGAAGAGCTCCCAAAAAAGCGATTTGTTGAATGCACTCACATCTACAATCCTAAATCAGAAAAAGTTGGGACAGTATGGAAAATGCAAATACATACTTTGATTTTTTATGTGATGGCAGACAGGATGAACCTGAGATATTTCTTTGTTTGTTTTCATTTTATTTATTAATAAACATCCATTCCTGCATTTCACAATCAGGTTCATCCTGTCTGCCATCAAATAAAAGTCAAAGTAAATGTAAGGAATATTTTATTTGCATTTTACATACTGTACCAACTTTTTCTGATTTGGGGTTTTATTTTAAATACTTTTTAATACAAGGAAATGATCGACTGTGGTATAACTGAAATCACTGGTGTGTTTATTTCTGCATTCAAACAAGACCTGAGATTCTGAACCTGAAGCTGTGACTTGCTACAGAAATGAAGCCACTGCATTAAAGTCGTAAGAAAATGTTTATTAGTCCTTAGTAGTTTTTTTGCACATTTTTTGTTTATCCTTCTAAGGATTTGGCAAAACTTTATTTAATTTTGCCTGTTAGTAAAAACTATTGTGCAAAAAATGCTCATTACAGACACTAAAGCAGCCGGATTGAAGAAGCCACCTGTGTCACCCTGAAATGTAGTTCCTAGTCCTCTCGGAGATAAGCTTCAGGTATTTCCACTTCCTCCTCCTCTGCTGCAGGCTGAGAGCTGTGTAATCTCTGGCTGTTCTCCGCTTTACTGTCCTTCAGTTCCTGCTCTGCCTGCAGGGAGCGCTGTCGGACCTGCTCCACATGAGCCTGAGCTATCTGCAGGTTGGTCTGCGCTGTGGCCGAGGCCTGGTCTGCACCTGATATCAACAAAATAAACATTCAATTATCAGCAATCAGCATCTTTGGACTGTGGGAGGAGACCGGAGCTCCCAGAGGAAACCCCACAGACACGGGGAGAACATGCAAACTCCACACAGAAAGGACCCGGATCGCTCCACCTGGGGATCAAACCCAGGACCTTCTTGCTGTAAGGCAACAGTGCTACCCACCGAGCCACCATGATCATCCCATGGCTTTCTTTAGTTTTGTGTTTACTAGGTCGTCCTCTCACCTCCCAACATATGCAGAAGGTGGGTTGGCAACCCTAAATTGTTCATCTGTGTTAGTAAATGAGTGATGCCTTGTGATGCTAATAACAGAGAAAGAAACCATTCTGTTGATTCTGTTCCACTGGAAACACTGGGAGCAGGGCAGGAACACCCTGGACAAAGCGCCAACCCACCGCAGGCCAAAATCAGTACAGTTCTGATTTCTTATTGAATTCTTTTTTTTTTAGGAGAAAACTCCACACAGGCACGGGGAGAACATGCAAACTCCACACAGAAAAGAATCTGGACCGCTCCACCTGGGAATCAAACCCAGGACCTTCTTGCTGTGAGGCGGCAGTGCTACCCACCAAGCCACGGTGCCACACCTATGATGTGTTTGGCTTGATCATCCCATGGCTTTCTTTTGTTTTGTGGTTACTAGGTCGTCCTCTCACCTCCCAACATATGTAGGAGGTGGATTGGCAACCCTAAATTGTTCCTGTGTAAATGTATGATGCCTTGTGATGCTGATATCTTAAAATAATTTATATTAGGGCAGTTGTAGCCTAGTGGTTAAGGTACTGGACTAGTAATCAGAAGGTCGCCGGTTCAAACCCCACCACTACCAGGTTGCCACTGTTGGGCATTGAGCAAGGCCCTTAGCCCTCAATTGCTTAAAAACTGTATACTGTAAATCGCTTTGGATAAAAGCGTCTGCTAAATGCCGAAAATGTAAATGTAATATTATTAATATGGCCAAAAACTTTTTACACAGAGGTATTTTTCATTTGCCTTCCTGGTCAGGGTCGCGGAAGGCCCAGGTTGCACTAGGAAACACTGGGCACAGGGCATGAATGTGCCGGACAGGGTGCCAATCTATCACAGAGCAAAATCAATGTGGTTCTGATTTTAAAATGTAATTTTTAAACAAAAAGACAATCACCGGAACCATTATCATTCAGTCGTACTTCAAATCAAAGCATTTTTAGTTAGTGTAGGAGTTAACGTGATGCAGGAGAAACCTCGTACCTGCACTAAAAGCTGCGTCAGCTGCCAGTTTTGACAGATTGATGGCGGCTTTCCAGCAGGATTCGAACAGATCACAGTTCTCTCTTCGTTTAACGACCTGATGAAATAAAAAACATCAATTCTGCTGAAATGAAAATATCAGACGCACTTACAGACACAGAAGCTTGCGGTAACTCTCAGAATTCTATTTTTTTCATCTTGCTTTCATTTTAATTCATTTTCCCCAATTTTCCTCCCAATCGAGTCGTATCCAATCCCACGATTGCATTTCGCTTCCTCTACTGCTGCAGATCTTCACTCCTGACCTAAGTCCTGTGACTATTACATGCTGTTTAACTGCTGATCCATATCCTGCAAGAAGAGTCACTCATTGATCTCCATTATTCCCCGCTATCGATCAGCCAGCAGAGGTCGTAATTGCAGCAGTTATTTATTTATTTATTAGGATTTTAACATCTTGTTTTACACACATAGGTTGCATTCATGACAGGAACGGTAGTTACTGCTTACACAAGATTCATCAGTTCAAGTTTTAAAATCAAACACAGTCATGGACAATTTTGTATCTCTAATTCACCTCACTTGCACGTCTTTGGACTGTGGGAGACCTTTTGGACACCTGGGAATCGATCCCAGGACCTTCTCGCTGTGAGGCGACAATGCTTCCCACTGAGCCACCGTGCCGCCCCACCTGGAAATCAAACCCAGGACCCTGTTGCTGTGAGGCGACAGTGCTACCCACCAAGCCACCGTGCCACACGACTGCAGGGCAGAAACACCCTGAATTTTGTATCACCTGACTGCAGATCTTTAGGCACGCAGACATGGGGAGAACATGCAAACTCCACACAGAAAAGACCCAAACCGCTCCACCAGGGGATCGAACCCAGGACCTTTTTGCTGTGAGGCGACAGTGCTACCCACCAAGCCACCGTGCTGCCCAATGGTACTAGTTGTAGTAGAGGAATCCCATCCAGCACCACCCACCTGAGCACCCAGCCATCACCAAACTTCTGACCTGACTAAGTTTGGACCTTTGGCTTTTAGGCTTCCACAGGCCACAGTAAAATAACAATCGTAAGGAAGACTGCGTGTCACCCCGTTCTAGCAGCTTCTAATTCTAGAAATGAGCCAGAAATGTAAATGTTAATGCAAAACACACCAGCCTGTAAACACGTTTATCCAAAGTAAGTGAGGGTTAAGCGTTTTGCTCAAGGGCCCAACAGTGGCGGGTGGGGCTTGAACCAGCAAATCCTTCTCAGCATAAGCAGACTGTTAGGGCAGTGGTAGCTCAGTGGTTAAGGTACTGGACTAGCAATCGAAAGGTTGCCGGTTCAAACCAAGTAGCCACTGTTGGGACCCTGAGCAAAGCCCTTAACCCTCAAGTGCTCGGACTGTGTTCAGTCATAATTGTAAGTCGCTTTGGATATAAGCGTCCACTAAATACAGTAAATGTTTGATTTTCTTTATGACCTTGACAAAGAAACTACTGTTCCATGTGCTTTGTTTACATGTTTTGGGGACGTTAAGGTTATTCAAAATGCCTCCTTCGTAAACATATCTGATCAGCTTTCCGAGATCAGTTTGGAGACTTTTTATTGTAATGCTTGTGGCTCGGTCTAATGGGCTTAATCAAACAAGCCTAATTAGTTAGTTAATTAATTCATTAATTAATTCGTTCATTAACTCATTTGCTTTACCACCTCTTTATACTGGTCAGGGTCGTGGTGGGTCTGGTTCATCGGGTGAACGGTAGGTAGGAAACACCCTAAACAGGTCACCAGTCCATAACAGAGCACACAAGCACGCACACACGGTGCAACTTTAGCCGCTCCGATTGGCCTGACATGCATTTAGTTCTGAAAAAGCAATTCAATTTTGATAAATGACATTCAGAAATTAATTTATGTGATGCCTCATGCGGCAAGGAAGTCAATCAAAATGTCAGAAATTAAACCAACCGTCCCACAGATTTATGTTAAATCATCTCAGCAATTATTTAAGCTTCACTCTTCCTC
This sequence comes from Trichomycterus rosablanca, assembly GCF_030014385.1. Classification (NCBI taxonomy): domain Eukaryota; kingdom Metazoa; phylum Chordata; class Actinopteri; order Siluriformes; family Trichomycteridae; genus Trichomycterus; species Trichomycterus rosablanca. Next base: position 28,050,217 of record NC_086003.1, on the reverse strand, counting down.
ACTCTGGACCTCATACATAATCTAACACTGATAAAATAAAGTTCTAATACAGATCGTCTGTCTGGTATCAGACTTTCATCCCCCTGAACAGACGCTGCACAGTTTACACAAGTCACACAGCCGCTGACCTTCGCCAGGATATTTTGGGAAGTGTTACCTCCTGGCGCTGGCGAAGGATGGCCTGCCACACCGCGTCCTCGTCCGCCGGGTTCAGCCTGTTGATATTTTCCACGTAGCTTTTGTGTAGAGTTATGAGATTCTGTACTGCCTGGAATAAACCAACATGAACAAAACATGTTTATTTAACTGTAATTCTGCCAAAAACTTAAAACTATTTATGTTTTGCATTATAAATGATGCAACTTGAATCTAAAACCTTAATACACAGCAGGTGGACAAAAAAACAGAAACTGATCAAAAGCCAGTAGAAGGGGTGTCCCAATAGTTTTGTCCAAAAAAGGTATGTAACAACAGTTGAAGGTATAATTCTCCTATAAATCTTGGACGATGTTCGTTGAAATCTGATGATTTTGATAGTTGAGCCAGACTACTAGGCTCGGCTGCTGGTCAACACACCCACTTGACGCGCGGTTGAGAAGGTTGCACTCAGAGAGACTGGATATGACTAAATCAGGGGAGAAAAGTGTGTGCGGCTACATTTAGTAGAGACAGTTTAAGGTGGCATGGACGTACTTACCTTAGTGTATAACGTGAAGGAGTCCACTAGTGCCAGTGTGGTTTGAGACAGATAGGTGTTGGCACTGTCTGTCACCAGAGATGAAGCTCTACGAATCAGATCTTCATGGGTTAACTGATCCTGCTCACACACACAAAAAAGATGAAAGGTTTTAGGGTGGTGATGGTGAAACCTCCCTACAAGCAGAATTCATTTATTCATTGTCTGTTTTATGATCGCTTTATTCGGGTCAGGGTCATGATGGGTCTGATTCATTGGGCGAAGGGTAGGAAGCACCCCAGAGAGGTCACCAGTGTATCACAGGGCACACACACACACACACATACCTAGAGCAACTTAGTAGCTCCAATTGTCCTGACTGCACGTCTACATACAAACTCCACACAAATAAAAAAACCCTGTGGAATCAAACCCAGGCCCCTCTTGCTGTGAGGCGACCACCGTGCCACCCTGAAAACAGAATATGCGAATTTGAAAACAGTGATGATAATAATCCATCAAACCTGCACAAAAGGAACCGCACACAACCCCCCGGAAATCCCGAGGGAAATCCAGTTCCTCTTTATCAGCGATGGCAGCCGTGTAAGAACCTGACGTGTTCTGTTGGTGGTGCTGAGCAAGCTAGCTGCACAACTGCAAAACAAAACGTTTTTGTAAATGCCTGAACTATTAGACCAGGGGTTCCCAACTTTTTTTGTAAGCTGAACTTAATTCTGAAAACATGAGCATATCTTCTGGGTCAAATATAATACAGACAGTCTTATTATTATTATTATTATTATTATTATTATTATTATTAACACCATTAAGTCGATTCTGATTTCCGGTGACCATACAGTGTTTCTCTAATTGCATCCATCCATCTTGTTGCTGGCCATCCTCTTCGTTTTTTTAACCTTCAACTCCTCCAAGCATAACTGTCTTTTCCAATGAACTGGTTCTGTCAGAAATAAAAGAGCTTCAGTTTTCATTGACTTGTTTGCCTTCTGTGCCGTCCGAGTTTGCTCAAAAATCTTCACCAGAGCCGAATTCTGATCTTTGTCTGGAGAGACAAACCTCCAGTTCCTTCATTCTTGGTCTACTGAGGGCCGGTCTGTATCATATTACCTGACCACTGCAACCTTTGTTGTTAATAATTGATCCAAGAAGGTAAAAGCTGTCCACCACATCAACAGCTTCTTTATCAATGCCAATTTATGAACTGGTTAACCCAGGGGTTCACATTTTTGTTAGGTGCACTGTATCATAGGTTTTCCGACAATATGAGACAATCTGAGTCAAAAATATACACAGTAACACATACGGTTAAGTACAAAGTTCTAGAATGTCATGTACCTTCGTCCCATGGTCTAGATTTATCATTAATAGTTCCTCATGATTACAGTTGGTGAATGATGTGCTTATATAAGAATTTAATATACTGAGCCTTAAACACAACAATAGTGAAACCCAAGTGAATGTCATTCAAATCACAAGACTGTCATGACCAACAAGTATATGAACACTTTATGATAGATTTATTGACTGTAACTAAATGATTCATACATGATGTTTCTTATTAGTTCAGATTCAAAATATAGTGAATGGTCAGTAAAAATATATATTAAAATAATAATAGAAATATGTGGACATTTTGATCCTGGAAACACACAGATACCAGGAACGTATGGACGGTATAAACAGACCAACCAAAATAGTTAAACATACACACAAACATACAGTAATAATAAGTAAATGATGTATTTATATTATTATAATATTAAATAATAAAGGTTAAGCTGGCAGCTCACAGCTTGTACAACACTCAGCATGTTTACATTCACCTGACCGCCTGGTCCAAACTTACAATCAATGTGGATCTATTTCTGACTTCAAAAATCATCTTAAAAAATATTTTACGACGGAAAACAGTAAATTTATTTAATAAATAAAGCAGAATAACAGATACACACCTTCCTATAGCAAACAACTTCCTTCTGTACAGCGCCATGTTAGATATAGAGTGACGAAAGAGCAGTGATGCGCCACCCAGCGGTCACACACAGAACTGCAAGCGCTATTTACATTAAACCGCTATCAGACAGACAGACAGACAGACAGACAGACAGACAGACAGACAGACAGACAGACAGACAGACAGACAGACAGACAGACAGATAGATAGATAGATATACATATAGACTGTGTTAGATAAATAGAACATATTTCATAACGTTTGTGTATGAGTGTCAGAGATATATGAAATGTTGAGCTGATAGTAGATCCTCATAGTTCACAGACCGTCTAATAATTCTAAATTAGAGAGAAATGGAACGTGGGTGACACTGTCCACAACCATACAAGCTTTACATCGCCAGTGGAGCAACACACTTCAGTGCTGGAGCCGCTTTAACAGCAGGCGGCTCCACTGAGCTGCAGACTCATCATTCACTCCTGGGTTCTTACACAGAGAGAGAGCGGTTGCTAAGGAAGTGAGAACCCTGACGACACCAGTGTAAACACTGAGCCGCTATAAGCTACAGGATAAAACATCGGTTCCTTTTTAATAAAGATATTTTATTAACAGAAGTCCAGTCAGTGATTAATGATCAGAATCTGGTAGGCGAGATTAATAATATTGTTCTAACCGTGTGAATGTGTGATAGATACTGAAACGAGACAGAATGAGTTACAAACTGTACACGAGCTAACGTTAGCTAACTAATTAACGGTGTTCCACACAGACGAGCTTTATAGTAGCTCACTTTCTTTTACTAATTACAGCTGAACCTGGTTTACATCCTGTTTTAGAAAACAACAGAAGCAACTGCAATTTGCACTGTTATTAATTAATTAATTTATTTATTATATGGACCAAAAAATATATATATAAAATGTCATAATTAGGGTCAATTGTACGGAACACTGAGAGTTTGAGAAATTGCGTTGATCTCAGCATCAGACCTGCATCAGATCGGTATCAGATTATCAAAACTGCATCAGATTGGTATCAAAATCAGTATCAGAACTTTATCAGTATCAGAATTTTATCAGATCGGTATTAGTATCAGATTTGCAACAGATCTTATCAGAACTGTATCAGATCGGTATCAGATTATCAGACCTGCATCAGATTGGTATCGGATTATCAGACCTGCATCAGATCGGTATCAGATCTGTATCAGAATCAGTATCAGAACTTTATCAGTATCAGAATTTTATCAGATCGGTATCAGAACTGCATCACATTGGTATCAGATCTGTATCAGAATCAGTATCAGAACTTTATCAGTATCAGATTTGCAACAGATCTTATCAGAACTGTATCAGATCAGTATCAGATAAGTGTTAGATCTGCATCAGATTGGTATTAGATCGGTATCAGATTGGTATCTGTATCAGATCAGTGTTAGAACTGCATCAGATTGGTATCAGATCATTATCAGATTATCTGAACTGCATCAGATCGGTATCAGATTATCAAAACTGCATCAGATCAGTGTTAGAACTGCATTAGATTGGTATTAGATTGGTATCAAATTGGTATCTGTATCAGATCAGTGTTAGAACTGCATTAGATCCATATCAGATCGGTATAAGAACTGCATCTGATCAGTATCAGATCTGTATCAGAATCAGAACTTTATCAGTATCAGATTTGCAACAGATCTTATCAGAACTGTATCAGATCGGTATCAGATAAGTGTTAGATCTGCATCAGATTGGTATTAGATTGGTATCAAATTGGTATCTGTATCAGATCATCAGCGTTAGAACTGCATCAGATTGGTATCAGATCGGTATCAGAACTTATCAGATTGGTATCAGTATCAGAACTGCATCAGATCTCAGAACTGCATCAGATCAGTATCAGATTGGTATCAGTATCAGAACTGCATCAGATTAGTATCAGATCGGTATCAGATTGGATTCAGAAACATAACTTTATCAGATTGGTATCAGTATCAGAACTGCATCAGATTGGTATCAGATTGGAATTAGAATCAGAACTTTATCAGATTGGAATCAGTAGCAGAATTGCATCAGATCAGTATCAGATTGGTATTAGATCGGTATCAGATTGGTATCTGTATCAGATCAGTGTTAGAACTGCATCAGATTGGTATCAGATCGGTATCAGATTGGAATCAGAATCAGAACTTTATCAGATGGGTATCAGTATCAGAACTGCATCAGATCTGTATCAGTATCAGAACTGCATCAGATTGGTATCAGATTGGAATCAGTATCAGAACTGTATCAGATTGGTATCAGTATCAGAACTGCATCAGATCTGTATCAGATTGGTATCAGTATCAGAACTGCATCAGATCTGTATCAGATTGGTATCAGTATCAGAACTGCATCAGATCAGTGTTAGAATCAGAAAAGTGTCAGAACAGTATCAGGTGAGAATCAGAACTATTATAGCAGTATTAGACCAGTATCAGGTGAGAATCAGAACTATTAGACCAGTATCAGACCAGTATCAGATCAGAGCATTAGATAGATAAACAGTTATACTTGATATGTGGACAGTGTTCTTCTGATATTGAGGTGGATTCAGATTCAGTGTGGCTTCTGCAACTGTGTATTTTGTGACTGAAGGATCAGAAACTTTTTAACAGTGTCGCTCTACAATGAATTACAAAGTGGCTCTAAGCACAGAACCATGTAAAATGTACTGTGCTGTATTACCTGTGGCTTCAGATTCATGACAGACCTGCTTATCTGACCAGTTTGGGTGACAGTCTGTTCCCTGTCCTCTGTACTTATGGACAATTGTTTATACAGATGATTTTGGACTAAAAATTGCTATTTGCTCTAAACTCTCATCTGTATGCTTTCCGAGCTCTGTACAAAGCTTTTAAGACGTTTCTGTTGTAATGTTTGTGACTCGGTCTGGTGGATGCAGTAAATCTAGTTCCTCATAATCACAAAGAGGAACCAAGTTGCTCTGTGTATATTTTTAACCCGGCAGATTTTGGAGTGGGTGGTGTAGAGAGTCGGGAATGATTTGTGAAGGGTGTCTGTTTTATGGTTCGGAGGTGGTGGCACTGAGGTGGCTACCAGTGCAGCTCATACAGCTTACTGACCGTAGTCCATCTGTTTCTCTGCATGCCTTGTTAGCCCCCTTTCACCCTGTTCTTTAATGGTCAGGACCCCCACAGGACCAGCACAGAGCAGGTATTATTTAGGTGGTGGATCATTCTCAGCACTGCAGTGACACTGACATGGTGGTGGTGTGTTAGTGTGTGTTGTGCTGGTATGAGTGGATCAGACACAGCAGCGCTGCTGGAGTTTTTAAACACCTCACTGTCACTGCTGGACTGAGAATAGTCCACCAACCAAAAATATCCAGCCAACAGCGCCCCGTGGGCAGCGTCCTGTGACCACCGATGAAGGTCTAGAAGATGACCGACTCAAACAGCAGCAATAGATGAGCGATCGTCTCTGACTTTACATCTACAAGGTGGACCGACTAGGTAGGAGTGTCTAATAGAGTGGACAGTGAGTGGACACGGTATCTAAAAACTCCAGCAGCGCTGCTGTGTCTGATCCACTCATAACAGCACAACACACACTAACACACCACCACCATGTCAGCGTCACTGCAGTGCTGAGAATCATCCACCACCTAAATAATACCTGCTCTGTGGGGGTCCTGACCATTGAAGAAAGCATGCAGGGAAACAGATGGACTACAGTCAGTAATTGTACAACTACAAAGTGTTTCTATATGGTGAGTGGAGCTGATAAAATGGACAGTGAGTGTAGAAACAAGTATGTCTCAGTATATGATCCTGTTCAGTCATGATTTGTTGATTTTACAGAGCACGTCCTATGGCAGAGCTGCACATCATCGGCCAGATCATCGGGGCCAGCGGTTTCCCTCAGAGCAGCCTGTTCTGCAAGTGGGGCGTCCACACAGGTGCCTCATTTCACAGCACATCCATTCACGCTTTCAAGCTTGCAAACTTTCCTCTGTGCTCAAATCTCACACTGTTCATTACAGGTGGAGCATGGAGGCTCCTGTCCGGTCTAAAGGAGGGGCAGACCCAAGTGGACACGCCTCAGATAGGAGAAACGGCCTACTGGAGTCACCCTATCGACCTGCATTACACCACCAAGGGTCTGCAAGGTTTGTATTCACAGCCTGATCAGAATCCAGTCATGTGGTGCGTTAGATAAAAACACTAGCAGCATTTTACTGTGGTTTGTGTTCCAGGTTGGCCCAAGCTGCACCTTCAGGTCTGGCATCAGGACTCTTTCGGCAGGTGTGAGCTGTACGGTTACGGGTACTGCCACGTGCCCTCCAGCCCCGGGCAGCATCGCCTGCAGTGCGTGACCTGGAGGCCGGTGGGTAGCTGGCAGGACCAGCTGGCCCAGATGTTTGTGGGCGGAGGTCCTCAGCTTCGCTCCCCTGATCTGATCTACAGCGGAGCGGACCGGTACAGACTGCACACTGAGACCATGGGTACGGTGGAGCTGGAGCTCTGTGTTATCCTGCGCCATTTCGACCGATACGGCGTAGAGAGCTGATGAAGGCTGTTTTATATAAAATAGTATTTTTATTACGCCTCTACACTTTCATCACGGTGCTGAAGCTCTTTCAGGGATCCGGTGGAACCTGGAAATCGGCCAGTGTTTGTACTGGTATATAAAAAGCTAAACCTTGACATCATGAGATCATTTAGGTCGTTTACAATAGACCTAAAAAGTTTGTATGCAGAAATTCATTCTGAGGAACGTCATGGCAATATTAGGATCTCTTCTTATGATTAGAGCACATGCACTATATGAACAAAAGTATTCGGACACCAGACCATGAGCTTGTTGAACATCCAAATCAAAAATAAAGTGACCTCTGTGTGATCTTATCAGCTAAAATGACAGCCACTAGGGCCGCTCAGGTGGCGCAGCGGTAAAAAGTACGCTAGCACACCAGAGTTGGGGTTTCGAATACATCGTATCGAATCTCAGCTCTGCCTTCCGACTGGGCTGGACGGCTGCATGAACAACGATTGGCTGTTGTCCAGGTTTAGGGGTAAAAAGTCGGACCATCATAACTGGTGCGACTGCGGCCCCTGCTGGCTGACTGATGGCGCCTGCACAGGGCTGAGGAATAATGCTGATGGGGGTGTGGCCCTCCGTACACAGTGCCCGTCAAGTGTATGAACTCGACTTGTGCAGGTGAAAAATGCAGTCTGTACTGACTGTACGTGCCGGAGAGGCGTCCTCAGTCAGCGGTGAAGGGTCGAATCAGTATAGAGGACGCAATCAGGGTAACTGGACACGACTAGATTAGGGGAGAAAATTGGGGGGAAAAAGGGTGAAGATTAGAAAATTAAAAAAAAAATTTAAATAAATAACTAAAAGCCACTGTTTTTGAAGTATCACATCTGTGGGAATTTGTGCCCATTCAGTCAAAACAGCGTTTGTATGTCTGGGCACTGATGTCGGTCAAGAAAGCCTCGGTGAATATTCAAAGTTATTCCAAAGACTGGAGTCTCTTTAAACCGAGCTTTGCTTTGTGCACAGGGGCACATCCATGCTGGAACAGGAAAGGCCTTCCCTAAACTGTTGCTGCAAAGTTGGAAGCATGTCATTTTCTTTTATGTAATTGATTCATTACACCGGTTAGCAATTGAGAAAACACATGAATTCAATAATAATAAGAAGAGGTGTCCCAATACTTTTGTCCATATTAAATATGTAATTCTGGTCAGTTGGATCACATAACAAGAAATGCAGTGATGATATTCACATCAGAAACGAACTTTTATAATGACCTGAGTGTTTTTATCATTTTTATATCGTTTTATACACATTTTATAATGTTTTGAGTTGTTTAGAATTGATTAAAGGTTCTTACTGCTTATCTATTTTTGGATTTGTCCTTTATAGCAACTAAAGAGCTGCCAGAATAATAACGGCAACACTAATACACTAATACCACAGTTATCTGTGCATTGTGAGGTGTGTGGCAGGGATAGACATGGGGTCGGGGTGGATACAGGGATGGAGTGTTTGGGAACAGGATTATGGGAAGGGTTGGTGTTTGCACGGATAGGCTGAGACAGGAGGAGGAGGGTGGGAGGAGGAGTAATCGGTCATGTCTGAGAGATGCTTATAGTCCGGATTTAGCTCCATCTGGTTTCCACCTTTTTGGACGTTCAAAGAAGCTTTAAGGGGAAGAAGATTTTCATGTAATGATGTGAAAGCAGCGGCGCATCAGTGGCTTTGAGCTCAACCAAAATCATTTTTTGCTGACGGCATTAAGAAGTTGGTGACTGCGTAGAAAAGTGATGTCGTTTGTTTTGAAATTCTTAATAAATAGAAGAGAAAGAAATAAGTGCAGAAACTTTTTGAAGAACCCTCGTAGTTGGGTTGGGCTGGCGAGGCCAGGGACACGGATGTGACTGAGATATACAGGACAGGTTGGATTGCATGCTGAGGGACCGGTTTGGGGATGCAGGGACTGGTTAGGGATGGAGCTGGGGTTCATGTGGAAGGGGTTTGTTTACATGTGTACAAATATTGCCTAGTGGTAAAATCACTGGACTAGTAATGGAAAGGTTGCTGGTTTAAGCCCCACCACTGCCAGATTGCCAATGTTGGGCCCTTATGCAAGGTCCTTAACCCTCATATGCTTAGATAATAAACTGTCACACTGCTGTAAGTCGCTTTGAATAAAATCGTCTGTTAAATGGTGAAAATGTAAATATCATGGTATGATTTATGTCATATAGCCCATTTGTTTCACCTGTAGTACCGCACCATGTTCCTCTGATGGTCAATAAACAAGCAGAAATACCATTTTTGATCTTTTGCAATAAAAGGATTATAAATAAAAGTGTATTAAGTTACTTGTGCAGATTTGTACATTATACACTGCCTGGCCAAAAAAAAGCAAATAGGTAAGAGCCTCCCATTGGATAATTACTGCATGGGTGATTATGCTTCAGCTGGCAACAAGTTATTTAACCCTAACTGATGCAGTGAGTAGCTTCTCATTTGTTAAACAACCATGTAGAAAGACATCCTGTGGTCGTGGAAAAAATGTTAATCTGTTTCAGAAGGGTCAAATTATTGGCATGCATCAAGCAGAGAAAACATCTAATGCCAAGTTCACACTACACGACTTTCCAAGTGGTCAGGTCGCTGTACAGTTCACACTATACGACTGAATCTCCTGCACTCGGGAGTCTTTCAGTCGTTGTATATTTCACACTACACGACTGATCGGCGATAGGGGGTTTCACACTACACCATCCATCACCAACTGGAATCGCAGACGAGCTTCTCTGGTCTCCCTTTTTTTCTTTCTTTCTCCTTTTTTTTTTTTTACAAAAACACACGTGAGAAGTGACGAGAAGTTTAATGATACCACGTCCAAAAAAAACGTCAGCAAGTAGCAAAAAATCAAAGGGTTTGTGCGCTGATGTGCAGCGTAATATCAAGGAGGAAAAATAAATGAATCTGAGTGGATTTGGCAACACGAACAGTATATGGCTTGTTCTGTAGTAAGTTTTGCAATGCAGCGTGGGTATTATGTTTTGTAGAGGACGATCAAATCAGAAATACTGTAAAACGTGTGTGTGTCGGTGTATCCTGATATAAACTATATTAATTAAGCCCCTGTCCCCTGTCCTCTCCTGCATTTCCCCTCACGCCGTATCCTGTGTTCTCATTGGCTGTTCGACATGTCACTCATTCCCAGTTGCCCGTCTGAGATCAGATATCTGACGTGCTAGAAAACTTAATCCAGTCGCCGACTCGCCGTGCGCTCGGGGAGCCGGTCGGGTCGAGTTGTTGGATAGTTCACACTTAGCGACTGAGAGCCGAGTTTTGATCGCCGAGCAAACGCTGAGTTGCTCCCGACCCGGAAAACCAATCGCCGACCAGTCGCCGAGCGAAAATCAGGGCAAAAATTGTGTAGTGTGAACTAAGCATAAGGAGAAGCTGAAACTACTCAAATCGGGTTAAGAACTGTCCAACGCATTATTAAAAAGTGGAAGGACAGTGGGGAAACATCATCTTCGAGGAAGGAATGTGGTCGGAAAAAAATCTTGAATGATGGTGATCGGCGATCACTTAAACATTTGGTGAAATCAAATGGTAGAAAAACTCCAGTAGAACTCAGGGATGTTTAATAGTGACAGTAAGAGCATTTCCACACGCACAATGCGAAGGGAACTCAAGGGATTGGGACTAAACAGCTGTGCAGCCTTAAGAAAACCACTTGTCAGTAAGGCTAACCGGCAAAAACGGCTTCAATTGGCTAGGGAGCATAAAGATTGGACTCTGGAGCAATGGAAGAAGGTCATGTGGTCTGATGTGTCCAGATTTACCCTGTTCCAGAGTGATGGGTGCATCAGGGTAAGAAGAGAGACAGCTGAAGTGATGCACCCATCATGCCTAGTGCCTACCGTACAAGCCTGTGGGGGCGGTGCTATGATCTGGGGTCGCTGCAGTCGGTCAGGGTCTAGGTTCAGCAACGTTATGTGCCCAAAGAATGAGGTCAGCTGACTACCTGATTATACTGAACCACCAGGTTATTCCATCAATGAATTTTTTCTTCCCTGATGGCACGGGCATATTCCAAGATGACAACGCCAGGATTCATTGGGCTCAAATTGTGACATCATTTTCACACATGGATTGGCCACCACAGAGTCCAGACCTGAACCCCATTGAGAATCTTTGGGATGTGCTAGAGAAGACTTTGCGCAGTGGTCCAAATCTCCCATCATCAATACAAGATCTTGGGGAGAAATGAATGCAACTCTGGACAAAAATAAATGTTGTGACATTGCAGAAGCTTGTGGAAACGATGTCACAGTGTGCCATAATCAAAGCTAAAGGCGGTCCAACCAAATATTAGAGTGTGTGACCTTTTTTTTTGGCCAGGCAGTGTTTAATTAACATTTTTACCCAAATACACAGGGGGGTGAATTCAGGTAAATAAGTACTTTGCCATGTACACTAAAGTATTGGCAGATCCTTTCTGATTATTTAATTAATGTGTCTCAGACAACTACTGCTTACAGATGTAAAGTAAATTATATTAGGGAAGGCCCCTTCATGTTTAGAAAACTGTTCTACAGGCTCATTTATAAATTCATGGTTTGAAATGGGCCTGACCCCTGAAAACGTCCTCAAGTATTAGGAAATGATTTTTGTTTCATCATTATTCTAATCATGAGTGACTGTATATTCCGTAAGCACTTTTAGTTCTCGTCAAACTCTGTTCCGCTTGATGATAGATCATTTGAGCTAGAAATGAAGGTCAGCCCTTCGATCTGTCGCTGATGCTCTAACACACTCATTTCCTTCATGGAAACATTCTCGCTCTAATAAATAAAAGCTGAAGAGCAGTCGTGGTTTACCGAGCCATCCTGCGTGGAACGTTATGCTCTCACAAATCATCGTGAGCGAGCCGTGACAACGGGATGGAACAAAGTCAGACTGATGATGGATGTGGGGCATGTCTGGGTTTGACACTGAGCTGTGTTTTACACAGGAACTGCAGTTTCGGCTGCATCGGTATCAGCACTGATCTTTTTGGTCTATTTATTTGCATTTTTTAACCCTGATCATTCTGGTATTTGGATGCTCAATACAGATTCCATAAAGTTAATATGATGCCGATTTTTATTGTTGTGTTTTACCACCGCTTTATCCTGGCCAGGGTCGTGGTGTGTCTGGCTTGACTGGACTTGGAATCACTGGGCTTAATGCATTAACTCGCCCCAGACTGGCAATCACATGCAAATAAATGTGCTGTGTGTATTGAATAACTATATATAGGTGGTGGACAATATATCGGAAACAGTTTGGCTCCACAATTCATCTCTTAACTCTCTAATACAAGGCCGACGTGCTTTGTGGCCGGATGTTGGGACATCATACATACGGAAAGGATGTCAGTTCTTCTCAGACAAGTTAGTTGTGAGGAGCCCCGAGCCCTGAACACCACCCTACTGAACACTTTTGGGATGAACCGGAATGAGGATTGTGAGCCGGACCTTCTTGTTTACTGTCAGTGTGCTACCTCACAAATGCTTTTTTACCCATTATGTACTGAATGGTACATAATCCCACAGACACACTTCAAAATCTTATCAAAGGTCTTCCCAGAGATGTAGCGACTAATGCCAATGGTTTTGGAACAGGATGTCAATCAAACTCATGGTCAGGTGTCCACATATTTTTGGCCATATAGTGTATGTTTGGTGATGATATGCATGTATTAGTGCAGTCTGTGACCTTCCGTGCTTTTTCTCCAAATTGGATTTTGAAATGTACTGCAGGCATTAAACTAGTGTTTTTTTTTTTTTTTTTTTTTTTTTTTACAAACATCAATAAAGTTAATCAAGAAAAAAGTTCAATTTCTTGAATCTTTATGATGCTTTTAATGAAAAGCTGTAAAAGACAGTTACACTGCTTCTCATGCATGTAAATGTGTAGTGTGTCCTGTTGTGCTGTACACAATAGTAGAACTATTTTAGATGGTGCTTGGTTAGGGTTTGTGGTTTGGCCTTTAGGTCTTGGCTACCTGACAGCTCTGAACCAATAGCTGATGAATATCAAACAGTGTAAGAAGGAGGGAGGGTTGAGCTGTATTGTCAAATGTGAGCCAATGTGGTGTTCACTGTGTTCCAGTTTGCTGTGCTTTTTGTTTTTTGGAAGTTTTACCCCCTTTATGAAGCTTGCAGATCCACATTAACAGGTACGTCTTTGTATTAATGCTGTTTTTAATGATTATATGGTATATATATATATATATTATATGGTGATCTGTGGCTGAATATTTTTAGATGTTCTGTGTGCTTAGTTGTGTTTTGTAGCATCCTGTTTCCATTTCAGTTCCTGTCTGTTCTGAACCAATCACTGACAGGCATTAAATAGTCAGAAAAAGGAGGGTGGAGGGGAGAAAGGCCGAGTTGGTGACTGTGCAGTCAGGGGGGTGTTTGGATGGTTTTACACACTTTCTGATGCTCTTTATGGGGTAAGAAGCTGCTGTATATTTTGGACGACAAATTAAAAAACAAGGTGATGCAGGTGTATTTATTTGTAGTGCATTGTTTACTGTAGTAATGTTTACATTCAATACTTTTTTTGCAAAATGTGCACGACTGTTTTGAGGGATAAAGTGTTTTTCTTTACATCTCAGTGATTAAAAGTCAATGGTTGTTGATCTGAGCTGGTCAAGTCAAACTGGTGTAGTGTTTGGGTCTCCTAGGGGGTTACAGTTACCTTTTAGGTCTTTAAGCTGTTGTTTTTGTATTGTACAAACTCAGTTTCAAGAGAAGTTGGGACAAATGCAATAAAACCCTGTAATGTGTTTATTGTCTCGAATCTTTAACTGACAAAAGAAGAAAAAATTACTTTTATTGTTTTGACTGGCCAACCACAATTGTATTATGTAAATATATGAAACATTTTTTACTTTATTTTTTGTAACACACTCAAAAAAGTTGGGATAGAGTTTTAGATTTATAGAATATTGAAGTTACACCACTTTTAAACATTCCACTGTAAACTTTCTTTGTACTTGTGACAGTTACGTTCAAGGTTCAAGAGAATAAAAATACATCTCTGTGTTTTTTATTGAATTTTACAAAAAGTTTCAACTTTTCTATGAACGGGGTTTGTACTTTAGACTGTAAGCTGTCGAAGTGTTTGGGTGTCCAGTAGTTTGCTTTGCTATTTTAAAGTTGGCATTTAGATCCAGACTATGGTGTCTGAGCTTTGGAAAGCAGAATTTACTATTATTAGAATTGATTGAAGAGTTGATTGGCATTTGGTGCAATGTTTGAGAGTCGTTTTGAGCGTGTGCTGAAAATTCTTCTAGTTTGGTTGCGTGAAATATATTTAATTCACAATTCATAAACACTGTTTGCACAATGGGGAAATTGCTAAGCAGTAAAGAGTGGTAACTCAGGGGTTAAGGTAATGAACTAGTAATCAGTGACTCAAATCGCCACTGTTGGACTCCCGAGCGGCTGCTAAATGCCGTAACTGTAGTAAAGGAAGTGTTCTGAGTTTAGCTGTCTTGTCAAGCAGTGCTGTTTCCTTTTCCTCTTTCACCCCACAGGCCAAGACATAGCGAGACTTTAAAAAAAAGGAAGCAGCCTCATAAAAGCCTCGAATATTTGTCATGGGCTCAGAAGGATGTGAGAGACCTTAACAGCGACTATTCATTGTGAATAAAATGGTAACAGAACTTCCTCAGCACAGAAGCTGGATCTCTGAGAGACGATATCCAGTCGTGGTGCGTTTGCCAGCAATGCTCACAGCTACAGGCAGAAAATTCTCAGTGGTGTAGTAACTCTGAACCCCAAATCAAGCAACCAGCCAATGGAAAATTTCCTGGAATCCTAACATGGAATGAGCATTCAACAACCCAGCGCCGCATTTTCACTCTTGAACTTCCTGAGATCCTTTCAGAACATAAATAGCACGCCGCTGCACCGCCGTCCGGGACGATGAGGGTACCGGGTTTGCTCCTGGCACTGCTGTGCCTCGTGGGATGTGCACGTTACTGCGGTTCCCTGTCAACCTGCAAGCCGTTAAACCTGGAACTGGTAAGAAGGAAGCGCATCGAGGCTATTCGGGGACAGATTCTGAGCAAACTGCGGCTGGCCAAGGAGCCGGAGGACGAGGAGGAAGAAGGAGAAGAGGTGCCAACGGAGGTGCTGTCAGTCTACAACAACACGGTGGAGCTGAGTGAGCAGCTGACGGTGAACACAGAGCAGCAAGTGGACACAGAGGAGGCGTACTACGCCAAGGAGGTTCACAAGTTTAACATGAGCAGTAGTGAGTATCTCTCTCTCTGTGTGTGTATATATATATATATATATATATAAATATATATATATACAGTATATATACTGATCAGTCATAACATTAAAACCACCTTCTTGTGTCCATTCTATCAGCTCCACTTACCATATAGAAGCACTTTGTAGTTCTACAATTACTGACTGTAGTCCATCCCCCACAGGACCACCACAGAGCAGGTATTATTTAGGTGGTGGATCATTCTCAGCACTGCATTGACACTGACATGGTGGTGGTGTGTTAGTGTGTGTTGTGCTGGTATGAGTGGATAAGACACAGCAGCACTGCTGGAGTTTTTAAATACCGTGTCCACTCACTGTCCACTCTATTAGACACTCCTACCTAGCTGGTCTACCTTGTAGATGTAAAGTCAGGTACGATCGCTCATCTATTGCTTCTCAGTAGACCGGCTGTTGTTCTAGCTGAGAAGGTCACATAGGTCACTCAGTTTTAATACTATTTGTTTTTGAAATGGGACGTCCGACAAACTCATGGTCAGGTGTCCAAATACTTTTGGTTATACAGTGTATGTGAAGTTACCTAACATTGGCACACACTTGCATCAGTATATCTCAGATAAGCTTGAGCTCGAAAGTCAGTGGCTTTCCTGGATGTTGTTGATATACGGCTTATATTTTGCATAGTACAGTTTTACTTTGCATTTCTACGTAGATAAATCCACTGACTGTCTTTACTGATGATGGTTTCTAGAATATTCCAGAGCCTGTACGTATTTCTTCACTTTTGAATTCAGTGCAGTGTGTGGAATGAAAGGCGAGTGCCCTATACGCCCTTTAGACTTCTCTGGGTCTTTTAATGATGTTGTGGACTGTAAATGATGAAATTCCTAAATTCCTTGCAACTATTCACTCAGACTTTACGATGTTTGGTGGTGTGATCTTGAGGTTTTACACTTTAAGCAAAACAGGAAGGCAGGACCCAGAGAGGGTGCTATACTGACTGACTCAGTTCCTGTTTCAAGAGAAGTCTGGGCACCTTGAACTCTCGTCTGAGCACATGGTCGCGACCAGACTGCTATTTTTTATTCCCATGCGGTTCTCTATCTGTCTTTATCATTTATGGCTGCAAATAACCGGAACCTGAACCATCAGTGAACTTCTTGTTTCTGCTAGCACACCAACGCTGAGATTCTGAACTCCTCGGTTTGAAACTTGCCGTTGCCACCGGTAGGCTGGGCGCCATCTGGCGGGCACAATTGGCAGTGCCTGCAGCAGATACCCATTCTTCACCATATCTGCAGGGTGGGGGCCTGACTATGTGTGGGGTGGGATCTTCATATGCTGTGTAAGGACCCTGAGAACTGGGTGATAAAACCCAGGTTCTAAGGACCCATGTTGTTGTGCGGCACCCACCTACCAGCAGCCGCACTGTGCTGCCGTTTCGATTCTTTATGTTTTATTCTTGATCAGAAATATGACTGGTGGAAAGATACAGAATCAAAACTTGATCCATTTATTCGTTAGAACCATCAAATACCATAAAGCTGAACGTGAGCTTGTGCACAGACAGTTCGGGCTGCAGGGACTCAATCACCCTTGTAAAAAACAGTTCCCCAGGTCCTGATTCAGTTACACACCCCTACACCATCACGATCTTCATGGTTGTACCAACTTGTATTTAGGGATCCAGCGATCTGGTCCTCATACCAAACTTGGCTCAGTTTTAACCTTCCTATTTATATGTGGGCTTAGGACCAGCACTGAGAGCGCACTGACAAGTGCATCTACTAATGCCTAAGCTGTTTTGGCCGTCCCACCCCCCTCAGACATTAGGCAATCATGCCCATGCAGATGCCCGACCAGCCGATGGCACGGCTGAGATTCGAACCTTGGTGGTAGGCTGGTGTAACAAAACACTGCGCCTCCTAAGCCTATGTTCATACCAAACATGATGAATGGGTCAAAAAGTTACAATTCTGATTAGTTGTTCAATTGAACATGCGTCCAATTGCCCGATTGCGTCATGCTTCCTCTCCACCAATGCCGATTCCCGCTCTGATTGAGGAGAACGAAGCTGACCCCCTCCGACACGTGGGCAGGCACGTGTTCCAGTGTGTGTTTTTACTGCTGCACCACCTGAGCAGCCGTTTAATTGAACATTGATTTGAATTACTTAATAGTTGAATTGAACTCATTTCGAATAGTTTTGGGTCTTTCTGGGTGAGCAATGACATTTCCAATAGTGGGTGCTGCCTTTATCCTGGCTTACTTTTAATAATCTAACTTCTTGGATCTAGTAGTCCTTTGGGCAGTTGTAGCCTAGTGGTTAAGGAACTGGATTAGTAATCGAAAGGCCATGGGTTCAAGCCCCACCACTGCCAGGTTGCCACTGTTGGGACCTTATGCAAGGCCCTTAACCTTCAATTGCTTGGATAATATACTGTCACAGTACTGTAATGCCTAGTTCACACTACACGATTTTTGCCCTGATTTTCACTCGCCAACCAGTCAGCGCTAGATTTACCGGCTCGGGAGCAACTCGGGGTTTGCTCTGCAATCGAAACTCGGCTCTCAATCGCTGTGTGAACTACTCAACAACTCAATCTGAGTAAAAGATATCCAGCTTGGCGAATATCTGGATCTGAGTTGCATGACTGGCAATGAGTGCGGTGTTGAACAGCCAATGAGAACGCAAGATACGGTGTGAGGGGGAGGAGTTGTAAAAAAGGTGGGACAGGGGTGTAATATAGTTTATATCAGAATACATCAGCACGCACACACACACACACACACGTTTTCTACAGTATTTCTAACACAATATATTTATTAACCTCCAACTCACTACAGAACAATCCATGCTGTTCCTATTTGTCCTACTTGCTTTTACGCTGCACATCAGCGCACAAACTTTGATCGCTCGCGTCTTGTTAACGTGCATTTTTGGACGTGGTATCACTAAACCCCTCATCACTTCTCACATGTGTTTTCGTGACAAAACGTAGTTTGGGAGACCAGAGAAGCTCGCCTGCGATTCCAGTCTGTGATAGATGGTGTAGTGTGTGACCACCTATCACCGATCAGTCGTGTAGTGTGAAAGCCACACCGACTTGAAAGACTCCCGATTACAAGAGATCTAGTCGTGTAGTGTGAACTTGGCATAAGTCGCTTTGTATAACAGCGTCTGCTAAATGCTGTAAACTTAAATTGTTTTTAAGTATTTCATGCCTTTCTGTTGTCACTGAGGCCGACAAATTCTGAGTAGATTCAGAATTCACCTTTAACAGTATTTTCCATTTAATGGAATGACTCTCGCTGTGGTTCGATGGAGTTCTAATGCCTTGAGAGTAATGCCTTTTTAGACACAGTTATTCCAGCAACTTTTTGATTTTGTCGGCTTTCAGGTGAACCGGACATGGTGATGAAGTTTGACATCACTTTGATAAAAAGCGCTCTGGGTTTGGACCGTCTGATCTCTCAAGCTGAGCTGCGTCTCCTCATCAAAGAAGTTTCCCTGAATGCGAATACCACAGAACAGAGGTTAGAGCTGTACCACGGTACTGGAAATCATTCTCAATACTTGAGTTCACATTTCATCACCAACAAGCAGAATGGAACCTGGATTTCATTCGATGTAACACAAACTCTGAAGAACTGGCTGCAAAGTTCTGGTGAGTTAATATATATTTGAAAAAGATTATAAAGCACCACAATGTGCATTATTATTATTATTATTATTACAGTGTATGTTATTATTTATACCTTGTTATAATCTGTATGATTAATCAGACACAGAACAAGCGTTCCAGGTGAAGCCTCACTGTGGCTGTGGAGAAACAAACAATATGGTCTTTAAAATCACAGGTCTGTAATAAAGTCATTAAAGTGAGATTAATACGAGTCGTACAATAAAGAAAACTACACAATTTTACACTTAATGCAAATGTTTTAGATCAGCAAATGACATTTGGCATCCAGCGTTTGTTTTTTTTATTTCTCAAAATTCTTAAATTGTCATAATAATAGTATTATTAATAATAATACTTCTACCGCACCCAGGTGGCGCAGCGGGATATTCCGCTAGTACACCAGCTCCGAGATTCTGGTCGCCATGTAGAGGGCATAATTGGCAGTGCCTGCAGCAGACACTAATTGTCTACCGTGTCTGCTAGGGCGGGATGACCGGACTATGTGGGTGAGGTCTTCTAATGCTGTGTAATGACACTGATTAGCAGATAGAGGCGCCTGTGCAGAGGATATATAACTGATCAGTGTATATTACAGTCACAGAAAAAAGATCATTTGCAGAAAATAAAATCTCAAGACAGCTTTTACAATAGCACATAATTTTTTTTAAACCAGTACATTAAACTATTGTAGAATTTTTTTTATCAAATCATGACTTGAAACATGAAACAAATCTTCAGGATATTATTGTTTCGGTTCCCGGAGGCCACTACAGACACTGGACACGTCATGGCTGATCGACACCATTTTCATTAAGTGTTAAAAACGTGTAAATCTGATTTTTTTGTAAACGATTTCTCTTAATGTGTTTTTTGATCCAGTGTTTGTACCGCTGTCCTAACTGGTGCTATTATAATATAACAGGTTTGTTCAGTCCGAGAGGAGACAACATGATATTCCAAAACAAAATTACCAAGCCATACATTCTGGTGATGTCACTTCCTGCAGATCGCTACAGTCACCTCAGTTCGCGGCGGAAGCGGCAGACAGCAGAAGATGAAGTTTGCTCTGAGTTGAGTTGTCGATCAAATTATCGATTATTTCTGGTGCTTATTGGGTCCAGTGTTTTGATTCACTCACTCACTTTCTTAACCGCTTATGCTGGAGCCTATCCCAGCTTTTCAACCTATAGGGCAATTCAGTGTCTCCAGTTAACCTGACTGCATGTTTTTGGACTGTGGGAGGAAACCGGAGCTCTCGGAGGAAACCCACTCAGACACAGGGAGAACATGCAAACTCCACACAGAAGGGACCCGGACCATCCCACCTGGGGATCAAAGCCAGGTCCTTCTTGCTGTGAGGCGACAGTGCTCCCCACCGAGGTGCCCTGTTTTGATTTAGTGCTTAATATTTATTTACTTTATTTATTTATTTCCCCTTTTTGTACCCAATTCACTGTCACGCACACAGCTGACCGCTTCTTCTCACCGGCCAGGGGCGGAGTCTCACAGAATGAAGTATCGTGTCCAGGGAGCCAAACACTACCATCAGTGATCAGTCGCCCCCATGCAGGCTGACAATGAACCCTGCTCAACCATTGTCCATCCCCCTACAGACACAGCCAATCAGGTGTCTGTGTAGGCGCCCAATTGGCTAATAGCAGAGCTGAGATTCGAACTTGAGAGCTCAAGATCTCAGCGCTAATGTGCTAGCGTGTTTTTCACTGCTGCACCGCTCGAGATTTATATTTATTTAATACTGTATGTTTATTTAAATCATTTTGGTGTGTAGATTGACTTTAACATGCAGCATCTTTCTGCGTTATGCAGGCACTCGGAGAATTGTTGCGTCAGAAGACTTTATATAGACTTCCGGAAGGACTTGGGCTGGAAATGGATACACGAGCCCGCTGGCTACTACGCCAACTACTGCATCGGCTCTTGTTCCTTTGTCTGGAACGCAGAAAATAAGTACTCACAGGTAAACTGCTATTTAGTTCTATAAAGTACCCTGAAATAGTATTTAACCCCAAATTTACTACATTTACATTTACATTAGCAGACGTTTTTATCCAGAGCGACTTACAGAAGTGCTTCCATAGTAAACATTACCTTACTCTAGTAAACAACAGTCCAAGAACACAAATCTGCTAAAACTCTGTTAGAACCAAAGTGTTATTTTTAATCAGATCATTAGTAAGTAAGTACATGTCAGCTTAAGTGTTTAGTAAAGCGGTGATGAAGGTTTTTAATCGTCTTTTGAAGACAGCGAGAGACTCGGATGTTCAGACAGACAGAGGAAGCTCGTTCCACCACTTGGGTGCTGGTACAGAGAAGAGCCTTGATGCTTGTCTTCCTCGAGTCCTGGGTGGAGGATCAAGTCGAGTGAGACTAGTGGCTCAGAGGTTGCGTGGTACACAGCGGGGTTTGATTAGACCATAAAGGTAGCTTGCGGCTGGTCCATTTTTGGCTTTGTAAGCGAGCATCAGTGTTTTAAACTGAATGCGTGCAGCTACAGGAAGCCAGTGAAGAGAACGCAGCAGTGGGGTGATGATGTGGCAGCAGTGGGGTGATGTGGCAGCATTTAGGTTGGTTAAAAACCAGGTGAGATTCCTAAATCTTTAGATGATATTTTGCACTGCACCCATAAAAGAAGCCAACCAGTTAATTTCTTTTGGGTCACTGTCTGAAAAAAGAGTTTTTGTGTTTTCTTTGGGTACTCCAGTTTACCCTACCTTGTTCCTTTCCCTTGGTACAAATCACTAATTTCTAAATGTGTATGTGTGTTGCCCTGTGGCTGATTAGCCCCCAGTCCAGGGTGTATTTCTGTCCTTCAAGCTGTGTTTTTGGGTGCGCTCTTTTAATAATGGATCAACCTCTTACTGCATGGTGGTGCGGCTGATGGAATGGGTGCAGCACAGTGAGTATGGGTCCTGAACACATGGGTTTGTTCCTTGTATCTAATTAATTGGGGTTCTTCCCAAAAACATCAGTCAACAGTATGCTCTTGAAGCCCTGTTTTGGATGTATTCCTACTTTACACCCTGTGGCTGACATGGGACCTACTGCTATCCTGACCAGAATAAATAAACCAAACCCTTTTTAACAAATGTGCCATGAGCAGTTAAGTTAGTGACAACATTGATGGTCACAAAACATGCCTACGTCCACAAAAATGAGGGTCTTTATATGTTCCTTCCAGGTGTTGGCGCTGTATAAACATCACAACCCGGGAGCATCAGCACAGCCCTGCTGTGTACCACAGGTCCTCGACCCGTTACCCATCCTCTACTATGTGGGGAGACAACATAAGGCATGTATTATAATACTGTGTTCTGCAACAATGAACGTTTTAACTACTGGTAACAAAAATACACATCTGGAGGAGATAATTTAGTCTTTTTTTACTGTTGCTGCTGTTTTTTCACAGGTAGAACAGCTCTCAAATATGATTGTGAAGACCTGCAAATGTAGCTGAATTAAAACCTTGATCTTTAGTTATGTGTGAAGCCAGACTGAGAAGAAGAACATGAATTGGGAACTGTTCTCGGACATTTTTGGGGCCCTAAGTAGCTTTTTGTGGCTACCATGCCCTCAATCAACACACTGATGATATGACTTCCTCTATATGATCACATAACAAACATAGCAAATGGTTAAAGTATAAAGTACATATAATTAATTGTTGGTCTTACTATTTTAATCATTTCTCAAGCTGCGTTTGAATCTCAGCTCTGCTATCAGCCGGCTGGGCGCCTACCTACCGTGATAGCTCAGTGGTTAAGGTACTGGACTAGTAAACAGAAGGTTGCCGGTTCAAGCCCCGCCACCACCAAGTTGCCACTGTTGGGTCCCTGAGCAAGGCCCTTAACCCTCAATTGCTCATTGTGTAAGTCGCTTTGAATAAAAGCATCTGCTAAATGCTGAAAATGTAAATGAAAATGTACACAGACATACTATTGGCTGTGTGTCTGTAGGGGGTGGGGACAGTCTGAACATGACAAAATTGGGTGCAAAGAGGGAATTTTTTTGCCCTCAGTGATTAAAACACACACCTCCTACCTCCTACAGAGGCAGTACTTGCAGCAGTGATGAGAAGTCCCTGCTCCACCATTGTCCCTCCCTCTTATGAACGCACAGCCAATCGTGTGTCTGTGTTGTTGCCTGACTGGTCGTTAGCACAGCTGAAATTCAAACTCAGATCTCGGTAGGAGCAGTAGTACCTCAGAGGTTTAGGTACAGGACTAGTATTCTGAAAGTTGCTGGTGCAAGCACCTCAACTGCCAGGTTGCCTTTGTTGGACCCTTGAGCAAGGCCCTTAATTCTTAATTGATGCATAGTGATGTATGTAACTGAATGTAAATGTGCCAAAAATGGTCAAACAGAAATAGAGAATCTAATAGTGTAGTGGTTATTGGGCCCCTGGTTTCTGCAGGGCCCTAAACAGTTGCCTACGTTAATCGTTCAGTAGCCGGCTCTGTTTTAGTCTGCGATTTCAGTTCGGACTAACCTCTGTTCTTAGTGTGAAGTGAGCGTGTTGTCGGTACATAACGGCGGTTCATTGTTAAACACACATTGCAAATGTTCACCAGTAGGGATGTAACGATACACTCTACCCACGATGCGATGCGATTCACGATACTGGGTTCACGATACGATTTTTTCCTGATTTTTTAAACAAAATGAAATTGAAGACAAATTATGACAAAGTTTCCTTTTATTATTTCTCTTTAAAAGATAAAATAAGATACTGTATTTGTGCTTATTTTTTATTTATCTAAATAATGAAAGCCCTTTTATTTCTGAGGTACAAACTATGCAAAACAATGCTGCACATTTCCCTTTCTGTGTAAAAAAAAAACTGAAATGAAATTTAAAAACAAATCCCACATTAAATAAATAAATGAATAATACAAATAAAGAAAGTATCCTCACATGAATAAATTTGGCTGGAAAACTCCGAACCTGGCAACCCTGTAGTGACGTCAACCATGCGAGGTGAATAGCGCCAGCGCCCTCTGCTGTTTAAAATGAATATCGATTCATTGTACATGTAAACTGATTTGAATCTTTTGGTGCATCGTTACATCCCTATTCACCAGGTTTACAGAAACTGCTAAGCACGATGACCTTCCTGTCTCTCTGCGAATCGTTTCAGTTATAATATTAATACTGTAATAATATTGCATGAAACTTGACACATGTACATTTTTGGTGTTTGTGATTGTATCTGAATGTTAAGTGAATCTAAGATGATTAGATTTGTGCAAAGCAGAAAACATTGTAGACGATTTGCTTTGACATGTAACTGGTTGTTTAGATAACATTGGACGTGTTATTGCTTATAAACGGTTTTAAGTGACATGCTGAAAGTGTGTGAACTGCTTTCTGAGATCTGTACAGAGCTTACCGACTTTATACGGTCATAGAGAAATCCAGAGCAGGCGATTTGCTTTGACATGTTTTTCAGAACCGGTTTATTGGGATGAGTTTCTTAAAAACATTGTCAGTTTGACAATACGCATGTTTTGCTGATGTCATTAAAAAGTTGGTACGATGCTGGAAAAATGCATCGGAAGGTGACGATGTGAAAAAGTGATGTTTGTTTCTGAAATTCTTAATAAATAAGAGTTAAAATAAAGTGCGGAGACTTTTTGAAGAACCCTCATATTAGCTCCATAGATTTAAAAAAGCAAACTTTATTGGCAAATGCTTCAGCCAGCATGCATATACTACAGTCAGTGTTTGTTTTCTATTTTATATATGTGTTTTCTCAAATTTTTTCCCAATTTAGCAGTCAATCTGTCTTCCACTGCTGAGGGATTCCAGATTGCAGTCAAGGTGGGTATATTGCTGCTCACGCCTCCTCCGACCCGCGTGCAGCCCTTAATGGAACCCTTTTTCACCCATGCACTCTGCACAGGCGCCTCTCTATCTGCTAATCAGGGTCCTTACACAGCGTCTGAAGACCCCACCCACATAGTCCGGTCAACCCGCCCTAGCAGAAACGTGTCTGCTGCAGGCACTGCCAATTATGCCTGCAAGATGTTGCCCAGCCGACGGGTGGCAACGGCGAGTTTCGAACCGAGGTGTTCAGAATCTCGGCACTGGTGTGCTAGCGGAAATATCCCACTGTGCGACTTGAGCGCTAGTCAGTGTTAATACTGACCTGATTATTCAGTACCTAATTATTTCATATGGCACTGTTGTCTATAAACAATGAATCCAGAGACTGACGGATGCAATTTGCCTTAATTAGCACAGCTAGAATTTTGCTTCAGGTTTATTGAGACATAAACAGTTTAGCTTCATGTGCAAACATCCCTCACTCACATCCCTCACTTGTTTATTAATAAACAATATAAGGTTTTGGTATTTGTCCCCAAATGATTCAGTACTTTGTGTTGGAATGATGACATTTGTATGGAATCAGATCGATTTATTGCTGCTTAATAATGAACAATAATAACATTGATGTTTTACCGGCTCTGCATCTGTTCAAGGTGTTCAGGAAACAAAATATCCTGTCAACATTGTTTTGTTGTGATAGCAAACACACAGGACAGCAGGAGACTGTTGATACATCATTCACCTGCAGGAATATCATCTACATCCCGGATCTAATATTAAAATGGATTTGATAAAAATAGCTTTAGCTTTTTATTCATGATATGAAACTGGGGACACTGTATACATCCGTATGTATCCGTCAGTGGCGATTTCTCTAAGACTGCAAGGGAAGCTCAGCTTCCCCTAAAATGTCCAAAATTAAATGGTCAAATATGTACAGTTGTGTTAACATTTCATTGACTACAAATGCGTTAGAACACGTTCATCTCGAAGACGAGTTCAATCAGAATCAGCTACTTATCACAAATAGACTCGATTTTCTTAACTTAACTCATACATTCCCGTAGCGTCAATGCATTTGCCCGCAGAAGCTGAGCGTCTCTTCACTTCTATGGGACTGCGTTGAGGTTTTTTTTTTAATGCTCTGAAACTCGCCGGTCATTGGATAAATTCCTCGATTTTGTCCCGCCCCCGGACGCTGAGCGTCTCTGGGGGTGAATGGAGCTGTGGGCGGGTCTGGACGCTGAGCTTCTGCAAGATGATTGGAGGATCAGTGGAAAGGCTGAATCCCGTTTTGATTGACAGCTCGTTTGAGCGCTACACCGTCACTTCTCAAACTCAAACTCAAAAGAAGCTTTATTGGCATGACAAATAGGGACATTCGTATTGCCAAAGCAATACACTTCATTTGTCACTTAATCACTGGGAGCTTCAGTCCCATCGCGGATTTTGCGAGTGAAGTCGAAAGACAAACTGCAACCCATTTCAGGCCATTTTCTTGTAAAAGGAACGGAGGGCAGAATTTATGTGTAAATAAATTGACAAATGTTATGATGTAAGCCGACAATGAGCTTCCCCTCTTTGAAAGACCAGCAGCCGCCACTGGTGTCCGTGTACATTCCCAAAAATGTGTGTACAAAAAAAATAAAAAAAATCAATCAGTCTATTTAAAACGTGTCATTTACACACATTTGTGGGGGTCCTGACCATTGATGAACAGGGTGAAAGCAGTCTAACAAAGTATGCAGAGAAACAGATGGACTACAGTCAGTAATTGTAGAACTACAAAGTGCTTCTATATGGTAAGTGGAGCTGATAAAATGGACAGTGAGTGTAGAAACAAGGAGGTGGTTTTAATGTTATGGCTCATCAGTATAAGTAATTTACGTTATTTCTTTATTATGAAAGTAGAGACAACGTTGCTGATTATATGAACAGTTTTATTTCATTTTAGTAGAAAATGTCAGTAAGTAGTACCATAACATTTTAATTCTGTAAGATGGTTTAATCTGTTACATTGATTAAAATGTATTTTTAGAAGAAGAACTGACAAATCGTTTATCGTCCCTTCACCATTCCTGCACCGTTTTGTCCCAAACCAGCTGTCCGTGAGGCTCTTTGGCTCCCTCTGGCAGGAGAGCCAGGTACACCGGCGTTTCGGCTCCTTCTTCAGGGCTCTTGGGGGCATTTGAACCAGCCATGTCTGTTCTGACCCAGCCCGGGCAACAGGCATTCAGGAGGATACCATCACTGGCTCTGGTTTCTTTGAGGACCCGGGCCTGGATTCTCGAAAGCACCGTCACGCCAATCTAACAATTTAAAGCAGACAACAAACGTGTTATATATTATTTACATGAACTTCCTTTAGACCTTTCTGACTGTTACAAAACACACCTATACAGGGGTACTGTAGATTTCTAAACCCTGAAAGCCTCTTTTCATCTCCAGTTTCAAAGAAATTGCTCCCAAATTTCCAGTTTAATTACCAATGGTTCCAGTGACCAAAACCTTCCGTTGTGCTACCAAGAGTCCCAGTTCCATTACCACTTGCAATTTTAGTAACAACATTTAGCAAGCATTTGAAGGTCCTGGGTTCAATCCCCAAGTGGGATGGCCCAGGTCCTTTCTGTGTGTTCTCCCCTTGGCTGCGTGGGTTTCCTCCGGGAACTCCGGTTTCCTCCCACAGTCCAAAGACGTGCAAGTGAGGTGAATTGGAGATACTAAATTGTCCATGACTGTGTTCAATATAAACTTGTGAACTGAAGAATCTTGTGTAATGAGTAACTACCGTTCCTGTCATGGATGTAACCACAGGCTGTAAACATGACGTTACAATCCTAATAAACAAACATTTAGCAAGCATTGATACTTAAATCAACTTTGTACTGCAACTGGAGACGGAAATTGGAACCAGTGGTACTAAAACTAAAAATGTTGCTACTAAAATTGCAATAAGTGGTAATGGAACTGGGACTGTTGGTAGCACAACGGAAGGTTTTGGTATTTGGACATTGGAACCATTGGTAATTAAGCTGGACATCTGAGAGCAATTTCTCTCAAAGTGGTTTTAATGTTCAGTGACAAAAGTTCCAGTTTCAGTACCAATAGTTCCAGTTCTGGTCCCACAGTATCCTGTTTTAACATTAACGGTTTCAGGTCCAGTTCTTTAGTCTTTATTTTCATTACTGACAGTTTGAGTTATCAGTTAAGGTAAATAAAATAAATGAGATGACAAATTATGTGCTTTCAAATTTGTGGTAATAGTTGTGGAAGGTTCTTTTTCTGTTCTAGCACGACTGTGTCCTTGTGCACAAAGATTCCTGTTACCTGGTACCTGGCAGTGATGTTGTGAGGGCAGTGATACAAAACCTGGCAGAAAAGTTTGCATCAGAGATTAAGAAATAAAGGTTCAAAATATATGATTATTTTATATATTTTTGGTATTTAACCAATTCAAGTCGTCTTACTGCCGCTGCACATACGTAACTTCATACAGCACACTTCCAAATCAATGTTTTGGTAAAGAAACCTATATCCTTTTGTTCTTATGTTCTGTTTAGAATCAGCTTGTCCTCTAAACGTGTGGACTGTACCTTGGTGGTGCCGTATGCAGAGTTTGGCCAACCCTGAGCCTCATGGTCTCCTTTCTGAGCAGCAGTTACAAATCCTTTCATCAGTAAACACAGTTCGTCCTCTGTAATGTCTGGGTTTCTGAACCTAATGTGCAAACACACACAATAAAACACATCATCAGATGTAAAAGTGGTACTCACATTAAAAAAAAAAACCGAATAAGCAATGTTCACAGTAAAAAAAAATTGAACAGTTTCAGGTTTATTTCTTAATGCAGTGGTGGACTGTGTTAAGTGACAACGTTTGTTTGAAGTCCTCCCAGCCCATGTGACTATATTTATGGCAAACATTATGGTTTCTCAAGAAATGCCATCTAAAGGCTCACAGGTCACGCACATTCAACAATGATCTCTGGACTTGCCCTGAACCTGAGATTTCTCTGTTTTCCCTGAATCCTTTTACAATATTATGCACAGTAGACGGTAAAATACCAAAGACCCCACCACTGCCAGGTTTCCCTGTACTAAGAGTAGTACCAGGACACAAGACATGTGTCCTACGCCAGGCCTGCTCAGGAACAAATTCCCACAGAAACACTCCACAATCTAGTGGAAAGCATTCCCAGAGGGTGAAGGCTTCACAATTGTCAAGGTGTGACGATATTTATGGCAAACATTAGTCTCAAGAAACGCCATCTAAAGGCTCACAGGTCATGCACATTCAACAATGATTTCTGGACTTGCCCTGAACCTGAGATTTCTCTGGTTTCCCTGAATCCTTTTACAATATATTGCACGGTAGATGGTGAAATACCTAATTTATTTGCAGTCTTACTTTCACAAATGTTCTTTTTTAAATGATTGACATTGTCACAAAGTGGTGAGCTTTTTTGGATTCTCTTTTTATAACCAACCATGATTATTTATTTATTATTCATTATTTATTAAAATTATACGTCGTGTTTACGAACTAGTTACATTCACAGCGGGAAAGGTAGGTAATTCTCATACTTGGTATTGCACTAGATTGCTGTTGCTAGCTGCTGTATGTATTTAGAACAATAACCAACCATGTAACCAATGAATATACTCAGTTTTTTATATTATAAAGGTAAACTCAAGTGACCTTAAAATATTACTAAGTTCATACTTGGCCTGTAATTCCGGGCTGCATTTATCCAGAGACCGCTTACTGACAAAGCTGGAAACATTAACCACACGAGCATTGGGTCTCAGAATGGGCAGGAGAGCACGGCACGCCCACAGTGTTCCCCAGAAGTTGGTATGCATGGTGACTTCAGCCTGTTCTCCAAAAGGTTCAGTGGCGTTATCTACCAGAGACAAAACAGACATAGATTCACATTTAATTCAAACATATAAACAATAATCACGGACATAATTACAAATGAAAAGTGATATGTGGCAAAAAAGCAGACATACTGTACAGTTTGCTTATGTGTACCACATGGGCATGAACATAAGATAAAAACATCTTTTTTTTTTTAAAACATTGAGGCATTAGCTCTGGATTTCTTAACATCTGGCTTATGTAAGTGTATTTTGTATATAATATGCAGTGATAAGCCAAAACATTAAGCTGTCAAAAAAGCTCTGACCCATCAAGACATGGGGTCCACAAGACTTAAAGGAGTCCTGTGATATCTAGCAGTGGTACTGTACTAGTAATCAAAAGGTTGCTGGTTCAAGGCCCACCACTGCCAGGATGTCTCTGATGGGCCCTTGAGCAAGGCCCTTAACCCTTAATTGCTTAGGCAGTATGCTGTCACAGTACTGTAAGTCGCTTTGGATAAAAAACGTCTGGTTGCTGGTTCAAGCCCCACCACTGCCCGTCACACTGATGGGCCCTTGAGCAACCTTTGAGTAAGTCACTTTGGAAAAAAAAATTTCTGTAGTACCAGAACAAGGGACATAACCAGTAGGTCCTTCAAATTCTGTACATTGTGAGGTAGATTGTCCTAAGCCTGACCTTCTTATGGAGCATCAGTGCAAAACATCAGTACAAATGCTCTTTTGATAGTATGGGGAACAAATTCCCACAGAAACGCTCCACAATCTAGTGGAAAGCATTCCCTGAGGAGTGAATGTTGTTATAGTTGCCAAGGTGTGTGTGTGTGTGTTAAAGACTTCATATTGGACCAGAGGAGTGAATGCTGTTATAGTTGCCAAGGTGTGTGTGTGTGTGTGTGTGTGTGTGTGTTAAAGACTTCATATTGGACCAGAGGAGTGAATGCTGTTATAGTTGCCAAGGTGTGTGTGTGTGTGTGTGTGTGTGTGTGTTAAAGACTTCATATTGGACCAGAGGAGTGAATGTTGTTATAGTTGCCAAGGTGTGTGTGTGTGTGTGTGTGTGTGTGTGTGTGTGTGTGTGTGTGTGTTAAAGACTTCATATTGGACCAGAGGAGTGAATGCTGTTATAGTTGCCAAGGTGTGTGTGTGTGTGTGTGTGTGTGTGTGTGTGTGTGTGGACTTCATATTGGACCAGTGTAGATGAACAAAACCTACTTTTGAAGGCGATTCCAGCGTTGTTGATGAGAACATCCAGACCTCCATACTTCTGCTGCAGAAACTTCTTCAGTTCCAAGCTGCTGTTCTGGTCGCAGATATCCAGTCGATGGTACACGACATTTTGGAAGCCCTCAGATTTGAGCAGCTCCACCGCCTCGGCACCCAGTTTGTCATTTCTCGCGGTGAGGAGAACATCTCCACCGTACCCAGCTTTACACAAACCCTTCACTATAGCGAACCCGATACCTTTGTTCGCTCCAGTAACCACCGCGACCTTCTTTACCATGTTTCCTTCTGCACAAGTATAATGAACCAACACAAGATCAACAGTTTCACTATCAATGCAATCAGACTTTCTCTGCACTGTGCGTGAGTTCATATGGGGTTGGAATATCAAAAAATGTTCACCGATCTGAGATCAGACACACAGTTTAATTCAATAATGACTGAACTGAGACTGGCTGATCCTGGATCAGCAGCAACATGTAGGCTGGAGTGTTTTGTTCTCCAGCTCCTCCTCCAGGAGAAAATCTGCAAGTCATGACAACTAAACTCTTTTAGAAACTGCTGTTCCATGTTTGTTTCCAAGTTAGTGAGTTACAAAGCTTAAAATGACCTTATATTGCACAGATTATGCCTCATTTCTTATTTTAACACATTGGAAAAAGCAATACATGAAGCAATGAATGCTTAAAATGACATTTATTATTTATTTTATATTGTTTTATGTTTAATGTTCCAGTCCAGTACATTTATAGGAACTGTGCACTAAAGATTGCTGGAAGACAATACAGTGGTTCTGGGACTGGTTGAGTTTTAAAGACGTTGAGTTTCAAGATATTTTTTCCAATAAGTATGTTTAGAAAACCTGTTAATGCGTTCCATGGTCTCGTGGAACTGCATATACTTTAGGCTAATGTAAAATAATGGGGTTGTTTTTAACACTTATACACTGAAAATAACACAAATATAATCTGTTTGTGTAGACATTGTTTAGATACAGCACACACACAAAAACCAACAATAAGAGCAGACAAGTTATCATTGAAGTCTCAAGTCACCCTTACAGCTACTGTAGACGTAAACTCTGACTTATAGAATAGAATATAGTTATTCTTATAGTATAGAACTGTACAGAATGTAATGATATAATTATATAAAAATTACATAAAATAGTTAGAAACTTAATTACATGTATGAATATGCCCTGCGATGGACTGTGTGCCTTGCGCCCATTGACAGACATTGATAGGCTCCAGCAACCCCCCCCAACACACACACACACACACACACACACTGTGACCGTAATTGGATAAGCAGATAAGAAAATGAATGAATGAATGAACTTAATTACATGTGTGAATTATAGTAACTAAAACACAATACATTTCAGTGATTCACATGCAGGACAAAAGTGTACATTTCTATTTTATATATATTGTCATTCTATGTACATTTACTGGCACATTAACACTTTTTATATATAGTACAATATTGCAATCAGTTATATACTGAAGATTTAAAATATTTTAACAGTTAAGTAGTTTAATGTGTGATTAGGAAACTACAATAAACAATAAACAGAAGGGTTTAACAAAAGAAAAAGTGGCATGAAAGTTAGTTGTAAAACAGACATCAAGAGATGAAATCAAGAGAGACCTTGTACATCATACATGTTGCGACCGTAATTGAATCCATATATAACATATATTAAAGTGTGTTTACATTTTTGGCCCTTTCTGTATATAGCAAAATACCAACACAGTAAACACTGAGCACAGTAAACACAAGTAAAAAAAAACTCAGGGTTGTCTCTGGGTTCTTTAGTTATTTGTGCCAAGTTAAATGAAAACAAAGAGGTAATTAGGTGAGGTGTTAGTTATGTTAGAGTTAAGTAATGTTCAGAAAACCCACAATAACACCACCTTATCTCAGAAAAGAAAAAATAATTCCCTTACATGTCTCTATTAATATTTGGCTTCAGCTTTAAGTTCTTGAGTATAATGTAGACCAGTAAACTTAATAATACAATCACATATAGAACCCAAACACACACATAAAACAATGTGGATAAAACATTAATGATTTACGAATGTGACGCTCGGATTCTGCAGCAGTAAGTTACGCTAACCCACTGCCAGTAGAATCCACAGCCATGCTATTGGCTGGTCAAACATCTGCACAGAGACATGATTAGGAAACAGGAATCACTGTGACCCCAACCAGGATAAAAAAAGTGGTGGCAGAAAAAACATGTAAATGAAATGAAAGCAAATAAATGATGTACAAATACAATTACAATAGGATTGAAATGTCACCTTATATTAAATAATTATGCAACACAATAAATAAATGAACAATCTAAAAATGTCTTTGTAAAATAGTAATGTACACATTTGCTTAAAAAAGTAGAAAATAATCAGATCAAATGTGTAATTATGGTCTTAACAACTGATTGCTGTGTAACCACCCTTACATTTCCCAATATTCATAATAAAAAACACAAATCTCTCCCAATCAGTCACTTACACACAGATAAAATCCATGACACTGTTGTACCATACTAGCATGTTGAGAGCAAAATACCAGACACAGCCCCAAAATCACAAGCACATTTGGATCTGACGTAAACCCTGAGACCAGACGCTGATCCCAGATATGAAACTGAATAACGTTCGTGGGACGACCCATGGTGCACAAAGATCCATGCATGTTATGAAAGCTACAGCATGTATCCTTCGTGTGGCGTTGACAAACATGATGGCGACGTCGGTGGAGACCGCACAGATGAACGTTATACAGAAGGGGATGAACAGCAGTCTCCTGTATTCCTTCAGTAAAGTCACTCCTATTAAGCAGACTTCAGTGTGGCTGAAATTCTCCGAGGGATCAGATTCCATAATGGTGCAGATACACGATCGGATGAAGACCTGAAAAAACATAAAGACAGAATCAGAATTACTGATGCACATTGACAGCAATGTTAAACCACTGCTAGTTTACACTACGTTTAATCACATGCAGAACGTACAGAGCAATTTCCTCACAAGGCTTTGAGTGTTCAGGACACCAATACAGGATCTTTACATCTTCAGAGATACTCAGTGATGTTTGCATAGAAGGAATCAGACAAAAACGCATAAGATACAAAAACAGCTACGGATAGAGAACATGCTCGTTGCTGGTCCAGTGTTCCTACCCTGACTGAAGCAAAGTCCTCTTAAATGAGCTTTTTAACTCCCAAAACACACCAATAAAACCCCAAACAATAACATGTACAAATTACGGTCCTAATTGGAATAAAATGTAATGACCCTTGGATCCCATGCGGGGTAGTTAAAGCTGGAACACATAGTTCTTCTTCAGAGTAAACAAATAAATTAGGTGATTTACCCGATCGGCTATAACTAGTGTTTTGGGAGGCTTGTTTACATTTAACTGGGCCCTTCATTTATTCATTGTCTGTTTTACCACTAATTTATCCTGGTCAGGGTCGTGTTGGGTCCGATTCATTGTGTGAAGGGTAGGAAACACCCCGGACAGGTAGCCAGTCCATCACGGGACACACACACACACTTACAGTAGCTCCAAGTAACCTGACGGCATTTATTGGACTTGTGGGAGGAAAATGAAGCACCCAGAGGAAACCCTCACGGATACAGGGAGAACATGCAAACTCTACACAGAAAGGACCCTGGCCGCCCACCTTGGGAATCTAACCCAGGCCCTTCTTGCTGTGAGGAGATAGCACTACTCACTGCACCACCATGGCACTTGATTTTCTTCTTTTATAAGGTTAAAAAACTTGTATATTCCTCTATGTTGCAGTGACAAATTTTATTTATTTATTAGGATTTTGTCGTCATGTTTTACACTTTGTTTACATTCATGACAGGAACGGTAGTTACTCGTTACACAAGATTCAGTTCACACGTTCAATATCGACCGCAGTCATGGACAATTTAGTATCTCCAATTCATCTCACTTGAACATCTTTGGACTGTGGGAGGAAACCGACACAGACACGGGGAGAACATGCAAACTTCCCACAGAAAGGATCCGGACCACTCCACCTGGGGAACGTACCACACGTTCAATATCAAACACAGTCATGGACAATTTAGTATCTCCAATTCACCTCACTTGCACATCTTTGGACTGTGGGAGGAAACCGACACAGACACGGGGAGAACATGCAAACTTCCCACAGAAAGGTCCTGGACCTTTCCAACTGGGGATCGAACCCAGGACCTTCTTGCTGTGAGGCGACAGTGCTACCCACCGAGCCACAGTGTCGCCCTGCTTGTGTGCAGAAGTATCAGTGATGGTGAGGACGTGGAAATGTGAACAGCTTTTACCATCTTGTTTTTGTTTTAGACCAAATATGTTGTACTACCATCATCTAGCCATGCCAGCAGGACTGTTTGTGCTTAGATTCATATCAGACGTCAGATGCTAGTCATTCTCCTCATTCTGAACATGTGTCTGGTCCACCAGAGCTGATTTTATTTTTCCTGATATTTTATACCTTTTAGCTGTGACATAATGTTTGATTCTTATGGTGTTTTCTTTTTTTGGAAAAGGTGAAAAATGTACATCGATTTTAATGAATTACTTTTATTTTAGTGCAATCAGGAATTTAGAGAATGACCTGGGGAAGCTTCATTCACCACCAGTGCTACTTATAGCACATTCCTACCTCTTACTGTTTTTTCTTGAGATGTTAAACACCATTTATGGGGTACTATTCATTTTTATATTGAATTTAAAAAATACAAACAAATCTGAAAACGATATTATGCTGATAACTGCTTATTTTGTCAGACAAGTACAATTTTTACATTATTAACATTATGTAAAAGAGAGTGTTTTGTGATGCTTACATGATTGAGATGTATTTATTATTTATTAATATAATTTTTTTAATTTTAAAACATAAAAACCGTTAATGATAAAATATGTAAGAACAATTCCATTTTTTATATATTTATTTTATTTATATCCATTACAAAGAATGTTAATAAATAGAATGCAGCATGCCTTATGTGAACAAAATGCATAATTAAGTAATAATAATAATAATAAAAATAAGAAGAATAAGAAAAACAACGATTCAACATTGATTCAACTCTATTTTTTGCATTTTCTTCCCCTTTTCCTCCCAGTCTATTCATTTCCAGCTTTCCCTGATTGTAACCTTCTCTGCCCCTGCACACCCCCACCCTGACCAAGGAGAGGCGCAGACTAAGCCCCCCCATGCATTATTTTCACCTGCCAGCAGCAGAGTTTCACAAATAGCCGTACAGCGTATGCAGTTCCATAAAGCATTATGTCGCAGAGGTGCCTTCGACCGGTGAGCAAAGCAAAGGTCAGTGGCAACCAGGTCAGTGGCGTAACTAGGAGCTAATGGGCCCCAGTGCAAAAAAGATTTGGGCCCCTCAACAAATTAGATATTTCTATATATAGCTGTTCAGAATGAATTAAAGGTCAGTCACTCAGAAGTTCATGCGGCGTGCCTTGCGCTCAGCAAAATCATCTACAATAGACTTCGAGCAGATTCCTCCATAATATTTCTGCTCTTGAAGGAAGCATCCAATTTAGGAAACATTTTTTTGCTTTAATTTACTGAGCATTTTTCTCGTTACCACTTAGCTCACCACAGACAGATCTATTTGGTTTGCAGTAGTCACACGTCAAGTTCAGCCTTTTGTTCCGGGCGGCACGGTGGCTAAGTGGGTAGCACTGTCGCCTTACAGCAAGAAGGTCCTGGGTTCGATCCCCAGGTGGGGCGGTCCGGGTCCTTTCTGTGTGGAGTTTGCATGTTCTCCCCGTGTCCACGTGGGTTTCCTCTGGGTGCTCCGGTTTCCTCCCACAGTCCAAAGACATGCAAGTGAGGTAAATTGGAGATACTAAATTGTCCATGACTGTGTCTGATATAACCTTGTGGACTGATGAATCTTGTGTAATGAGTAACTACCGTTTCTGTCATTAATGTAACCAAAGTGTAAAACATGACGTTAAAATCATAATAAAACAAACAAATACCTTTTGTTCCGTTGGTCTAGTAATGTTAAGCAGGTTACACAGATTCCCAAAATCCCTTGCTGTGCACTCACTGTATATTTTGATTACCTGTATTCTGATATTTTACTGTCTTTTAGTTATTTTAATATTTTACTTAACAAAATTATTGTAATATAATAATAGCGTGTGCAGACAATGGGGGGGGGGGGGGGGGGGGGGCAGTGCTGTGGGGGGTTGAGTTCATGGGCCCCAGTGCACCTGGCCCCCTGCCCCCCGGTAGTTACGCCCCTGGACCAGGTTGTTAGCACAGCTGGGATT
Source organism: Trichomycterus rosablanca (assembly GCF_030014385.1). Classification (NCBI taxonomy): domain Eukaryota; kingdom Metazoa; phylum Chordata; class Actinopteri; order Siluriformes; family Trichomycteridae; genus Trichomycterus; species Trichomycterus rosablanca. The sequence goes on along the minus strand of NC_086003.1, from coordinate 28,012,758 downwards.
CTAAAGCTAAAATCTTAACTCCCAAATCTGAAAAAGTCAATGTTCATGTAAATAGATGAAGAATCTGACGGGGTTAAAGCGTTTAGTCTTTACTCTATTTCTGGATGAATATTTTGTTCCTAAAGAAAAGATTTCGAATACAATTCCTCATCACCTGCCCACTTACTCCATAAACTATAGGATTAAGCAAAGGAGGACATATCATAAAATACAGAGACATGAAGGTTCGGAAATTGTACGGCAGGTGGTTGGTATTAAAGCGACTTTGTATGAGCTCAAAAAATATTCCGACAAAATAATTCATAACAGCTACAAGGTGAGGCGAACACGTTTGGATGGCTTTGGTTTTGCACTCCTTCGACGAATTCAAACACACATGTAAAATCTGTGCGTATGAAAACAGAATCATTATGACCTGTGGAAAAACATGAATGGCCATGAGGCCGAGTCCTACCCCACTGTGTTCTGTAATATCTGTACAGGACAGTTTTATGAGCTCAAAATTCACACAGTGGGTCTTACTGATGACGTTCCTGCAGAAGGTTAGACGTATGGTGAACGTCTCGTAGACGAAAAACGTTATAAACGTGTACGCCCAAGTAAATACGATGAAGATCTGAAGTCGTCTGGCCGACATCATGCTGTGGTAGTGAAGCGGGCGGCAGATCGCGATATAACGGTCGTACCCCATGAAGGCCAGCGTGGTCAGCTCGATGATGTTGTAAGTGTGCAGGCAGAAGATTTGGATCAGACAGTTCGGGAGCGAGATCACGTGGACCTGAGAGGCCAGATTGACTAATAAATGAGGCATCAGACTCGTGCTGCCGTAGATGCTGTTACACGACAGGTTGCACACAAAGATGTACATGGGATTGTGCAACGTTCTTTCGCTGTAGATCACCACGATGAGAAACGTGTTCAGGATCAACATTGCAGCATAAAGCAGGAGAAAAATGATGAAAAATAAATTCTTCTGCTGGTCTAGAATGAAGTAGCCGTCCAGAATGAATGAGGTATAAGTGGTTGTATTCTCCATGCTTGACGGCTTTCCTGTAAAGAGAAGATAGATGTCAACGTATCAGTTAAAAATCTAACACGTATTTTCCATCTACACACTATAGGGCTAAAAGTATGTGGACACCCCTCCTAATTATTGAGTTCAGGTGTTTCAGTCACAATCATTGCTAACAAGACATTTACATTTACATTTTCAGCATTTAGCAGACGCTTTTATCCAAAGCGACTTACACAATGAGCAATTGAGGGTTAAGGGCCTTGCTCAGGGACCCAACAGTGGCAACTTGGTGGTAGCGGGGCTTGAACCGGGAACCGTCTGTTTACTAGTCCAGTACCTTAACCACTGAGCTATCACTGGCCCTAAGACTATACAATCTATTATATAAAATATACACTTTTGCCCTGTTTCATCATGGTTGTGCCCCTGTAAGGTCCATAAAGACGTGGTTTGACGTATTTGTTGTGGAACACGTCCAGTGGCCTTCACAGATCCCTGACCTCAATTTTTCTAATCAACTAGACTAATAATTTCAAGCAGGGCCAATTTCACAATGCTTTTATGATTGAATGAGCACTGCAGACCCTCAAAATCTTGTAAAAAGCCTTTCCATAAGAGTGGAGACTGTTATAGTGGGGACATCTCCATATCAATAAACATAGATTTAGAATAGAACATCATACAAGCTCATAGTCAAGTGTTCACATTATTTTGGCCACGCTGCTAATAGAATGGTTACGATCGATCCTCACCTCCTGTCACTACCTCTGAGGAGTTAGACATGTTCTCCTCGGTCTGTGTGGATTTCCTCCAGGTCTTCCTGTTTCCTTTCACCTTCCAAAAACATGCAAAAGATGAACTGGATGTTTAAACATTTTCCTACTTGTGAGGAAGTACATTGGTAAAGTTGCATTCATGCTTTGCAGCCAGTGATTCTAGGTGGTGCCAGGTCCACCGCAACCCTGACCAGCAGCTGTTATACATTGATAAAGTATTCATTTGAATTCATTTGAGTTTAGAAAACCAGCATGACTGAAATGAAGCTGTTAGATAAATTGACTGGATGAGTGAATATTACAGAAGCACAAAAATCACTCCCTAAATAATAAACAATGTAAATATTAATGTCAGTAAATATTAATGTTCCACAACAAAGCAGTAAGAATTAGTTCATAATCAAAAAATTGTCTGATGCCCTGTGATGGACTGGCACCCTGTCCAGGATGAATTCCTGTCTTGGATCCAGTGATTTTGGGTGACAGTGGACCCACCGTGACCCTGAACAGAAATCCAACTAACACAGTAAATGAACTGTAGTTATTTCATTGTTGCTTAAAGTAAAGGTGAGGATCAAACCCAGATCGGCAAGACCCATGCTGCAGTGCAGCAACCATGCTACCAGCTGCTCCACCACATCACCCTTTCGTTTCAACATACCATAAATACAGTATATTAGAAACACATTTGTGTCTATACACATTCATACATACATACAAAGAGGTACATTAATGTGTATATTTACACATTATAGCCAGTATATCCTGGTCAGGACCGCTGTGAGACTGGAGCCACACAGACACACTGTGCACATCCATCACAGATCATCAAACACTATCACATTTACTTACCTGCTCACACCTAGAGATTATCTAGGGCGGCTTTTCAACATTTGAATGTTTTTTAGAAAGATTTGTTAATCCATATAAACACACAAACAAATTAAAACTATGGACAGTGTAGAGAGGAAAGGATCAACCCTAGGACCCATGTAACACCCACACAGTCTGCTGTGTCAGCAGGTCATCCTGTAAAATTACAGATAATAAAACATCCTGCCATCAACTCTTACAGAACGTCTGTGTCACGTTTAATAACAAATCGTAAAGTTACAGATGTTCACAGTGTAAAAACTGTCAGAGCACATTTGTGTTCTATTATTTTTGCTATAATGAAATAAACCCAGCCTTGTGTTTTATCTCTCTTGTTGTTATTAAATGACACACACCACTTAGCAGTTGTCGATGTTCTGAGAGGAAGCAGAGAAGAAAGAGACGTACAGAGGAACTAACCGGTGCTTGTCCTACCCTATCGAAACTTCCTACCGTAGCGCAGATTTATAGATCTATCTGTCGATTTGTCCTACCCTATCGAAATGTATTCCTGTAGTAAATATTTAAGTTTTATCGATCTGTTCTTATTAAAATTATGTCTATCATATTATAAATTATAGGTATCTTATTATAACTAGTGGTAGCACATCTCGATAGGTATGTATCTTATTATAAACAATAGGTAGGACATCTCGATAGCTCTATATCTTATTATAAACAATAGGTAGGACATCTCGATAGGTATGTATCTTATTATAAACAATAGGTAGGACATCTCGATAGCTCTATATCTTATTATAAACAATAGGTAGGACATCTCGATAGGTATGTATCTTATTATAAACAATAGGTAGGACATCTCGATAGGTATGTATCTTATTATAAACTATAGGTAGCACATCTCGATAGCTCTATATCTTATTATAAACTATAGGTAGCACATCTCGATAGGTATGTATCTTATTATAAACAATAGGTAGGACATCTCGATAGGTATGTATCTTATTATAAACAATAGGTAGGACATCTCGATAGGTATGTATCTTATTATAAACAATAGGTAGCACATCTCGATAGGTATGTATCTTATTATAAACTATAGGTAGCACATCTCGATAGGTATGTATCTTATTATAAACAATAGGTAGGACATCTCGATAGCTCTATATCTTATTATAAACAATAGGTAGGACATCTCGATAGGTATGTATCTTATTATAAACAATAGGTAGGACATCTCGATAGGTATGTATCTTATTATAAACAATAGGTAGCACATCTCGATAGGTATGTATCTTATTATAAACAATAGGTAGGACATCTCGATAGGTCTATATCTTATTATAAACTATAGGTAGCACATCTCGATAGCTCTATATCTTATTATAAACAATAGGTAGGACATCTCGATAGGTATGTATCTTATTATAAACTATAGGTAGCACATCTCGATAGGTATGTATCTTATTATAAACAATAGGTAGGACATCTCGATAGGTATGTATCTTATTATAAACAATAGGTAGGACATCTCGATAGGTCTATATCTTATTATAAACTATAGGTAGCACATCTCGATAGGTCTATATCTTATTATAAACAATAGGTAGGACATCTCGATAGGTATGTATCTTATTATAAACTATAGGTAGGACATCTCGATAGGTCTATATCTTATTATAAACTATAGGTAGCACATCTCGATAGGTCTATATCTTATTATAAACTATAGGTAGCACATCTCGATAGGTATGTATCTTATTATAAACAATAGGTAGGACATCTCGATAGCTCTATATCTTATTATAAACAATAGGTAGGACATCTCGATAGGTATGTATCTTATTATAAACTATAGGTAGCACATCTCGATAGGTCTATATCTTATTATAAACTATAGGTAGCACATCTCGATAGGTATGTATCTTATTATAAACAATAGGTAGGACATCTCGATAGGTATGTATCTTATTATAAACAATAGGTAGGACATCTCGATAGGTATGTATCTTATTATAAACAATAGGTAGGACATCTCGATAGCTCTATATCTTATTATAAACAATAGGTAGGACATCTCGATAGGTATGTATCTTATTATAAACTATAGGTAGCACATCTCGATAGGTATGTATCTTATTATAAACAATAGGTAGGACATCTCGATAGGTATGTATCTTATTATAAACAATAGGTAGGACATCTCGATAGGTATGTATCTTATTATAAACAATAGGTAGGACATCTCGATAGGTATGTATCTTATTATAAACTATAGGTAGCACATCTCGATAGGTATGTATCTTATTATAAACAATAGGTAGGACATCTCGATAGCTCTATATCTTATTATAAACAATAGGTAGGACATCTCGATAGGTATGTATCTTATTATAAACAATAGGTAGGACATCTCGATAGCTCTATATCTTATTATAAACAATAGGTAGGACATCTCGATAGGTATGTATCTTATTATAAACTATAGGTAGCACATCTCGATAGGTATGTATATTATTATAAACAATAGACAGCGCATCTCGATAGATCTATGTCTTATTATAAATAGTGTTAGCACATCTCGATGGGCTTATATTTTATTACAAATGATAGGTAGCACACTTGATTTATTGACCTGTCTCTCAGACATTTATCTTAATTTTTAATTTATTTATTAGGATTTTAACATCATGGTTACATTCATGACAGGGCAGGTAGTTACTCATTACACAAGATTTATTAGTTCACACATTTAATATCAAACACAGTCAGAGACAGTTTTGTATCTTCAATTTACCTCACTTGCATGTCTTTGGACTGTGGGAGAAAACTAGAGCACCCGGAAAAAAAACCCCACATACACATGGGGAGAACATGCAAACTTCTCACAGAAAGAATCCACCTGTAAATGGAGCCCAGGACCTTCTTGCTGTGAATCAACAAAGCTACCCACTGAGCCACTATACAGCCCATACATCTCAAATAATTGTGTAATTTTTAAACTAGTTTATTAACAACAACACATCCTGAGTCTCTGGTGGATGTGTCTACATTTTTTACATATGTATTTTGGGTGTGATTTGTTATATTCTGCACATTAAAATGTACCCATCTACTGTCACACTGCACCTGAGTAAAACAGGTAACAATGCTGTACAAATCAGTAAATAATGTTCACAATAACTTTTTAATAATAAAGGTAAAATTAGATAAAATATATCTGTATATCTGTATAATATAGCTGCTCTAAATATCTATCATTTCAATCATGCTCTTGTCAGCTCTGTCTTGCAGCATGGAGCAACTTATGCAGTAATCCTCTGCATTGTCTTAAATCACCACTCAGCCCTGCTGTCATGAAGTTCACTTGGCTTTATAATTCCTATTAATTAATGGAGACAGTGGCAAAATCTGGTTTAGCAAAATTCTAACTAGTTTAAAATATTCAATAACAATATTACCTCCAGCTATTTATACATGCATATGAACTTGAGTTCATCCTGAAAAACTTATCATGTATAAGCACTCTGTAGTTCTAAAATTACTGACTGTAGTTCATCTGTTTCTCTACATACTTTTTAACCTGCTTTCACCCTGTTCTTCAGTGGTCAGACCCCCTACAGGACCACTACAGAGCAGGTATTATTTAGGTGGTGGATCATTCTCAGCACTGCAGTGACACTGACATGGTGTTAGTGTGTGTTGTGCTGGTATGAATGGATCAGACACAGCAGTGCTGAGTTTTTAAACACCTCACTGCTGGACTGAGATTGGTCCACCAACCAAAAATATCCAGCCTACAGCACCCTGTGGGCAGTGTCCTGTGACCACTGATGAAGGTCTAGAAGATGACCGACTCAAACAGCAGCAATAGATGAGCGATCGTCTCTGACTTTACATCTACAAGGTGGACCAACTAGGTAGGAGTGTCTAATAGAGTGGACAGTGAGTGGACACTGTATTTTAAAACTCCAGCAGCACTGCTGTTTCTGATCCACTCATACCATCACAACACACAATAACACACCACCACCATGGCAGTGTCACTGCAGTGCTGAGAATGATCCACCACCTAAATAATACCTGCTCTGTGGGGGTTCTGACCATTGACGAACAGCATGAAGGGAGCTAACAAAGCATGCAGAGAAACAGATGGACTACAGTCAGTAATTGTAGAACTACAAGCGAGTTCTTTTGGCTATGTAGTGTGTATATGTAGTGTTGGCTATGTAGTGAGTATTATATGTATATACAGTATATGTATGTATATACAGTATGTATATATATATATATATATATATATATGTGTATGTGTGTATGATGTATGTACATTTTGATTTTGTAGTAAATAATATTCTAACCCGAAGAACATCTTAATCTCAAATAATTAGAACTAAACTGACAGGGGAGCAGCAAAAAATAGTTGTACATATACAAATAACTGAGTACATAAAAAACGTAATAAATGCTCAACATATTCATTCAGTAATTCACTTTAAACTCAACTTTAACTTCAAACAACCGTTACTGTACATATTGAACTGCTAATAAAGCACAAAACTGAAAAATAACCTAATACATTTTGTGTTGTCATAATGTTAAGGTCGCAGATGGTTATTTAAAAATGATTGGCTTTTCTAGATGTATGAAAAACGCATCTAAAATTACCAAAGGCATGTATAAACGTGGTTAAATACAACGTTAACACAGCATTATTAAGATACACAGTTATTTAACTGTAATCAATCAAGTACAGCTCATTTAAGCACTTTGAATATTTTTATATAGCTTTTTTTTTTAAAGTCACATAATAACATCATTACATACACTTAAACTTTAAACTTTTTAAAGAATTAAAACGAAACCATACGTTACTAACCGCTAGAACAAATAAATTAGGCAAAGGTAGCACAGAATTATAGGCGTTCCCCGCAACGAGTCAAAACCGATGTGCGCATGCTCAGTAGGACAAATCGATGGGTAGGATAAATCGACAGAACACCGGGACGTGATCTGTGATGTCTCCTGAGGTCCATCAGGCGTCTCCTTGTTGAACTGATGTGTCTCATCTACTGACGGCCTGCAGGTGAATCTGATTTAAAACTTTTAGCCTGGTTATGCACTGCAAATGTCATTTTAAAAACTATCGGTGCCTAATGTATCCATAATAATAATAATAATAATAATCTTCTTCTTCTTGTTCCTCAGCCTTTGTCCCGTTTTTCGGTTACGGGGTCGGCATTTCCGGCTTCTTCCCGTTAGGGGTCGCCGGCGGGATTTGGCACAGTTTTACGCCGGATGCCCTTCCTGACACGACCCTCCCTTTTTTATCCGGGCTTGGGACCGGCACTACAATGCACTGGTCTGTGCATCCCAGCGGCTAGGTAACTATGGGACAATTCAGTGTCTCCAATTAGCCTAGCGGCATGTCTTTGGAATGTGGGAGGAAACAGGAACACCCGGAGGAAACCCACGCAGACACGGGGAGAACATGCAAACTCCGCACAGACACACAAAGGACCCGGACCGCCCCACCCGGGGATCGAACCCAGGACCTTCTCGCTGTGAGGCGACAGTGCTACCCACTTAGCCACCGTGCCGCTCATAATAATAATAATAATAATAATAATAATAATAATAATAATAATAATAATAATAATAATAATAATAATAATAATAATAATAATAATAATAATAATAATCTTTTTCCTTTAGGGGTCGCCACAATGGATCATTCTGGCCCACATACCACATCCAAGCACACAACAATAATAATAACAATAATAATAATAATAATAATAATAATAATAGCAACAATAATAATAATAATATTAATAACAATATAATAATAATAGTAATAATCATAACAATAATAACAACAATAATAATAACAACAACAATAATAATAATAATAACAACAATAATAATAACAACTATAATAATAATAATAATAACAACAATAATAATAATAATAACAATAATAATAATAATAACAACAACAACAATAATAATAACAACAGCTATAATAATAATAATAACAACAATAATAATAATAATAATAACAATAATAATAATGACAGTACTACTACTGATAATAATAATAATAATAATAATAATAACAACAACAATAATAACAATAATAACAATAATAATAATAATGACAGTACTACTACTGATAATAATAATAATAACAATAACAATAATAATAATAACAATAATAATACAATAATAATAATAATAATAATAATAATAATCACAGTACTACTACTACTGATAATAATAATGATAATTGTAATAATAATAATAAAAACAATAAAAAAGCAATAATATTAATGACAATACTACTACCACTGCTACTTCTGATGATAATAATAATAAAATGAATAATGATAATATCTATAATTTTTCTTTAGGTTCAAAGCTGTTGAGTGGGGCTGAGTTCAGGGCTCTGTGCAGGCCTTAAAACCAAGCTTTTCTTTATGTGTTCATGTATAGAGCTTTGCTTTGTGCACAGGGGGTACAGTCATACTGGAAAAGCAAAAGGGCCTTCCTTAAACTGTTGCTGCAAAGTTGGAATCATAAAATTTCCTTTATACAACTGATTCATTACACCTTTAGAAATTGTTGTGGCTGAAACACATGCATTAAAAAATAAGACTCTGTTTTCAGCCCTGTCCTTTCTGCACTGCATTTTTAATGTTATAAACTGTAGATGGTAAATTATCCAATTCCTTGGAACTGTACATTAAGAAACATGGTTGTTTAACTGTTTTTTTTTTGTTTTTTTTAAATTGACTACCCTTGACCCAATATCTCTTGATGCATGCTCAAAACCATTTTTGTGCTTTAATGACTAATGATTAATAAATATGTTGCAGGCATAACATTAGGAATTAGTTTTTGTTGACAAAAATCAAGAAAGTTAATGAAATATAACATAAAGTAGCTCTTATTTGTGCTGTTTTAATGAAATACCTGCAAAGGACGGTTTCTAAATGCGAAGCTAAATTAAAAATGTGTTTGTATTTACAAAATACAATGAAGTTGATCAGTGAAAATATTGAAAATCTTTTTGTAAGGTAAATAAAAATATTAACACACCACAGATTCTTCTTTTTTATTGGAAATGGTGTTTGTAGATAAAAGACATAAAAAGTAAAAATGTATAAGTGCACATTTTAAAATAATAAAGTTGTAATAATGTTTAATCTTGTATCAGGAGTTACTCCACCATCCAGCACCTCTTGTCCGCCGGGACTCGAGTGGTAAAGTCTGACAAATAAACGATGTGATAAACATGTATATTAGTGGTCATTACTTTGCCCAATACATCCATTCCCGAGGAGGCAATTTAAAATAACCACTGGTGAACACTGAGTCCCAGACCAACCCTCAGAGGACCTGACCAGGGGGACTGGATGATGGTCATAATGACCTCCCACAGGAATTACTACAGATAATGCAACACTGCAACAATAACAACGCGTGTCCATCTAAACCTGACATCAAAATGATGTTTACGTCATAACAGATATTCATCTGTAAATAAACACACACACATACACACACACACACACACACACACACAAAATCCCATTCCCAAAAATGTTGGGACACTTTCTATAAATGCAATAAAACTAAAAACTGTAATTTTTAAAACTGTTTGACCTTTTTTAATTGCTAAAAGTACAAAGAAAATAACCGACACTGACAATCCTAAATGTATTTTGTAAATATTAGGGCAGTTGTAGCCTAGCGGTTAAGGTACTGGACTAGTAATCAGAAGGTTGCTGGTTCAAGCCCCACCCCTGCCAGGTTGCTGATGTTGGGCCCTTGAGCAAGGCCCTTAACCCTCAATTGCTCAGACTGTATACTGTCACAAAACTGTAAGTCGCTTTGGATAAAAGCGTCTGCTAAATGCAGAAAATGTAAATGTAAATATAAAAAACAATAAACTGTGACCACAATGAACTGGTAACATGTGAGGTCATCAACATTGAGTATTAAGGTAGGATCCACCAAAGGCTTAAACTGAGTAGAAACTGCTGCTGAATGTGGGTGGACATTGAGCCCTCAGTCTGAGCTGTTTGAGAAACTGTCATGATACCATGATGGACATAGCTACACGGCCTCAGGAGTACTTTGGAAAATCCTTTTTATTTAACACAGGCTGCCGCTACATTAAGAAATGCAACCTGAAACTGTATTATGCACAGAGGAAGTCATATTTTAAATTTGTGCAGAAATAGACTAAAACAGAAGTAAACGTGTTCTCCTGAGTCCTGTGTAGCTATGTCCATCATAGGGAAGTTGTAGCCTAGCGGTTAAGGTACCGGACTAGTAACCAAAAGGTCGCTGGTTCAAGCCCCGCCACTGCCAGGTTGTCACTATTGGGCCCTTGATAAAGGTCCTTAACCCTCAATTGCTTAGACAGTAAATCGCTTTGGATAAAGAACCTGAGGAAGAGGAAGAGGAAGAACCTGAACATGATTAGTAACAGTTTATTAGTTTTAAAGCATAATAATAAAGCACTAATAGCTAAAACCTGTGCCTTCCAAAAATCCCATTAAAGCCTAATATTACATCATATTGGTTTGCCAGTGACTAGGGGGTCAGTGTCCTCACCACAGGGGGATTTAACAGTGAAAAACACTCATCACCCTGTGCAACCTCTGAAGTGCATCACCAAACACAGATGGACCAAAACCCAGGGCATTAATACTCACCGTTCAAAACAAAGCATTTAAAACACCGTTTGTGTTTACAGAAACTTGTTTGTACAGATAATCTGGGGACCTGAGGCTGCTGGGGATTATAACCTCATTATAATCTATATTGTCACCGTACTGATCTTGGCTGACCTGGTCTAACCTGAAACAATGTGTAAGATTTCTGAAGCACCATTTAATGCAAAACTGGCACAGGTGGCATTATAATTAATATTAATAAACCTTATTCAAAGGAGTGATTGTGAGATGTGACAAAATTGATAGCCATCAACATCACCACACAAGCAGCTGTATATTTAAAAAAAGTACATTTGTAATAAAAGATATATAGTTAATATTCTACTAAAAAAACAATCGATTAAGTCTGATGCTAGACATTCTGCCACCATCTTGCGCTTCAACACAGAACTTGATGATACAAATATACTGTATAAAACGAATGCAGCATGGTGGCAGAGTGGATACTGCATAAACGCATGGGCACTGAGGGCCTGCATCTAGGTGTAAATATGTGTATGTTTAAATTCACATTTATGGCATTTAGCAGACACTATTATCCAAAGTGACTAGCAATTATAACCAAATACAGTGCAAACAATTAAGGGATAAGGGCCCAACTTGGCAATGGTGGGGCTTAAACCAGCGACCTTCTGATTCCTAGTCCAGAACCTTAATCCCTGAGCTACCACAACCCTATAATGAACTGGTGTATTACTGCCTTGCTGCCAGTGTTTCCAGGAGGACCTGGACCCAGTGATCAGATGAATGTCAATGAATGTATGGAGCACTGTTACTGCTGTGTGTGCAATCTATCAAAAAGCTTGAATTTATTATTAATTCTTCATTTTCTGGACCATATATAACAAAGATAGCATTTATCATTAATTATTTGTAATAACAACCGGACAGATCACCGGGAGCATTTCCATTGTGGGCAATGTATTTGTGTTCTCCCTTAATGTAATTGTGTTCTACCTTAAAGCATTTGTGTTGTCCCTTAATGTAGTTGCGTTTTCCCTTAATTGTTGTGTTTTCCTTTATGTATTTGTGTTGTCTTTTGTTTGAATTGTAAATGTTATTGTGTTTATTTTATGTAAGCTCAAGCCTGAAGCCATCACAACTTTCTGGACATTGTTGACATGTGGCCACAATCTTAACTTGCATTTGTGGATGCAGCAACAAACACTGTTTGTTAAACTTTCCGAGCCAATGTGATCATATTCATCACAAAATCAGCTAGTTTTAAAAGGGTTTAAAGGTAACAGGTAACTAGTAGTTGTTTTTTAGAGTTGAACTTTACACAGACAATTCTCCAGATTCCAGAAATCTTTTCATGAATCAGGCACTGTAGTGGGTGTATATGAATATAAAAATACATAATATACACCGCGTTCCAAAATATTATGCAAATGATATTTTTCTCTGATTTTCCTAAATGGTCTATGCAATTAGCAGTATAATTTAAGTCATCAACCGTTAGAGTATAAATCAAATTTTATTGAACAAACCTCCCAATGATAACAGTATATTCGTCAAAAATAAAAAAAACATTTTATAGCTTGTAAAGAACTGAAAATGGTCATTTGCAGCATTAAGAGGTCACGTTCACTGAAATCAAAAGCTATTTCAATCAAAAACATCCTAACAGGCCAAATTACATGTTAAAGGACCCCTTCTTCATATCACCTTCACAATTCTTGCATCCATTAAACTGAGTTTTTGGAGAGTTTCTGCTTGAATTTCTTTGCAGGATGTCAGAATAGCCTCCCAGAGCTGCTGTTTTGATGTGAACTCCCACCCTCATAGATCTTTTGCTTGAGGATACTCGAAAGGTTCTCTATAGGGTTGAGGTCAGGGGAAGATGGTGGCCACACCATGAGTTTCTCTCCTTTTATGCCCATAGCAGCCAATGACACAGAGGTATTCAGAGGCAGCATGAGATGGTGCTTTGTCACGCATGAAGATGATTTTGCTCCGGAAGGCACGGTTCTTCTTTTGGTACCATGGAAGAAAGTGTTCAGTCAGAAACTCTATGTACTTTGCCGAGGTCATTTTCACACCTTCAGGGACCCTAAAGGGGCCTAACAGCTCTCTCCCCATGCTTCCGGCCCAAAACATGACTCCGCTACCTCCTTGCTGACGTCACAGCCTTGTTGGGACATGGTGGCCATCCACCAACCATCCACTACTCCATCCATCTGGACCATCCAGGGTTGCACGACACTCATCAGTAAACAAGTCTTCATGTATGTCTGGTCCCATTCCAACCATTTCTGCTTGTGAGCACTGGTTAGGGGTGGTCAAATAGTAGGTTTATGCACCACTGCAAGCCTTTGAAGGATCCTACACCTTGAGGTTTGCAGGACTCCAGAGGCACCAGCAGCTTCAAATACCTGTTTGCTGGTTTGTAATGGCATTTTAGCAGCTGCTCTCTTAATCCGATGAATTTGTCTGGCAGAAACCTTCCTCATTCTGCCTTTATCTGCACGAACCCGCCTGTGCTCTGAATCAGCCACAAATCTCTTCACAGTACAATAATCACACTTAAGTTTTCGTGAAATAGCTAAAGTTTTCATACCTTGTACAAGGCATTTCACTATCTGACACTTTTCGGCAGCAGAGAGATCCTTTTTCTTTCCCATATTGCTTGAAACCTGTGGCCTGCTTAATAATGTGGAACGTCCTTCTTAAGTAGTTTTCCTTTAATTGGGCTCACCTGGCAAACTAATTATCACAGGTGTCTGAGATTGATTTCAGTGATCCAAAGAGCCCTGAGACACAATACCATCCATGAGTTTAATTGAGAAACAAAAAATGTAATCTTTGTGAGTGAGTGAAAAGTCAGTCACAGTTGCAGTAAACATTAAATACAAAAAAATACACACATTAACTTACATAGACTAGCACCATCTTTTCAGTATATACACATGTATTGTTTAGAGGCTGTTAATGTACAGATGTACACAAATTATGAATGGGAATGAGAAATATAAATATATCAAGATGCACAGGTGAGATATGAATTATACACAGTGTGTGTGCAAGTGTGGTGGATATATCTCAGGTGAGTAAGGTGAGTAAAGTGCAGAATGAGTTGTGTGGGGTGTGTATGGTGTGGATTGTCTATGGATTACTCCTAGATCGAATTTTGATCTGATATTTTCCTTCTGAACTATTTATAAGAAACACATTAAAATAAACTGACATCGAAGTGTCTTTTTAATGCACAATCATACGTGTTCTAATTTATGCTCCCATGTCAATTCTTGTGAGTTCTTTCCAGGCTAGATACGCATATATTGACTCATAAATGATCTTGAGGGGAAACATATTTGATTAGCAGTTAAAAATAGCCAAACATTAATGTTGTTCTATTTCATTTGACATGTTAAATGACTCAGACTGTGTTTAGACATGCATGGCCGTCTTAATGGACATGCAGATCTCCCTCTGGACTGCCCACAGTGACACCCTACAGGTCCCAAATGTACAGATGGCTATACTATAAAAGTTGTGGGAGACTGGATAAACATTCACTTGAATTGCTTGAGATGCTGATTTTTTTCTTCAGTGTGAACTTGTGTCACAAGGTTTATGTTTAACAATGAAATGTACAGATGATTGATTTTTATTCTGCTGTCATTAGACTTACATTAATATTTTACACTGGTTAGAAATATTAGATGAATGATCTGAAACCAGATTTCTGACAAGGGTAAAACATCCTTATAAAGGTAGATATTAATCATTCTTAATCCTAAAAGTGTTATTTCTAAATGTAAGTGTGATTATAATTATTTATGTGATATTTTCTGACATAATTGTAATTGTAAGATTCTTTCTTCCTTTAGGTTTGCGTGAGACCTCATCGATCTCTTCTATGGCTTCAGTGGAACTGAACACATCCAACGCAATGCTGACCTTCTCTGGAATGAAGGACTTGAGACCAAGATATGCTTTTGTTTTCATTTTTCTGACAGTTTATCTCCTAATTCTGGTTTTGAACCTGATCTTGATTCTAACGATAGTGTTAGAAAAGTCTCTGCATGATCCCATGTACCTCTTCCTGTGTAACCTCTGTTTAAACGGACTGTACGGCTCGACGGGATTCTATCCCAATCTGATTTACAACCTGTTAGCACCTGAACAGGTGATCTCATATATAGGATGTTACACGCAGGCGTTTGTGATTTACACGTCGTTCATGTGTGAGTACACGACGCTGGTCATAATGGCTTACGACAGGTACGTCGCGATATGTCGACCTTTAGAGTATCACAGTATTATAGTGTCTCAGACAGTCATGAAGGCCATTCTGTACTCATGGACTTTCCCAATTTTGGTTACGATCCCCTCCAGCATCCTCGCCAGTCGGCTGCCTCTGTGTCGCACGCAGCTCGACAGACTTTACTGCTACAACTGGGCGATGGTCAGGCTGGTCTGTGTCGCTTCTCCAGCTGTAAACGTGTTCTACGTGTACGGCATCGCGGTCATCTGCGTATTCGCCGCACACGCCGTGTTCGTTTTAGTTTCCTATCACAGATTAATCGTGGCCTGCAGGACTTCACACGAAAGCAAAAAGAAGTTCATGAGGACCTGCGTGCCACATTTGGTATCGCTGGTGAACTTCACCGTAACTTTGCTTTTCGACACGACGTTCACTAGATACGCGCCGGAGGACGTCCCGGCGGCTTTGCGTTACTTTTTCCAAGTCGAAGTCCTTCTAGTTCCACCTCTGCTTAATCCGCTCATGTACGGCCTCAAACTCTCAGAGGTGAGAAGGAGAATTTTCCAAAGACACAAATCAAGGATAAGCTCTTTGTAGAGCTGAATGATTCTGAGCTGCACACGATATTGCCGTTTTTAGTTACAATATAAAATTTATCAATATAAAATTGTCATAGAATGTTTCTATACTTTAATTTCACAATGAATCAGGTCACTTTTGTGCTTCTAATATGATCAGAAAATATGTAAACATGTTTCTTTTAGTTTGTTTGAGCTTCTTTATGTGTGCAGCACAGCCCCAGTGTTCTGGGGTCCTGTGTCCGATCCTCACCTCAAGTCCTCATCTGTGAGATATTCTGCATCCTTTTTGTTCTCAGAAATGTGTCAGTAAGTGGATTGGCTGGTCTAAATGAACCGTAAGTGTGACTGTAAGTGTGTTAATGGGTGAGAGATGCCCCAAGATATATTAGCACGCTGTCCAGGGCGTGTTCCTGCTCTGAAACCTGTTCAGATGAGATAAACTGTGGAACTGATTTCATGACTTTTGATTTAAATCTGGTTTGTCTATTTCTGTCACATTTGCACCAGTCTAGAACACATAACCAAGCTTGTGTGGTCTCTAAAAGGGTTCAAAAATACGCCACCTATTGGTTAACTTGCTTAACTTGTAAAATAATGTTGCATTAAAATACTTTTCATAGCATATTATGAGCAAAAATGTACCACAGTTAAACAAAACTCATTAAAATTTGGACTTAAAGGAGGTGATGAGTGAGAAAAGTCAGGTTTCCTTTCGATTTCTTGCAGGTCCATTTTAAAAAACTGGACGTTATGTGTTGTAAACTGTTGTAAAGTGATGGTTTACATCATTTTATTTCAAAATTATTATTTATAAATGTATCAGTTTACAGACAAATATGAGGAGTAAATAAATGTAAAAAAAGGACAATGAAGAAACAATATATAATATAAATAATTAATTAAAAGAATCCATTGATTCTAATTTAGATTTGTACATCTCAGAACACTTAACACTTATGTACTTATGTACTGTATGTATTTAGGGATTTGTAACCCTCTCTGATATTTACAGAAGAACATCCTGCAGCATCAGTTATAACACAGATTAATTAAATGGTTTAAAAAGTAAGTGTCTAAACACACATTCAAGCTATTTTTAATAATAGCAAATGTATTTCTTTATTTTTATCTTATTTATTTAGTTAGTTATTATTTTATTAAGTACAATTCCAGGCTTTTGGAAGCAACTCTTAGCACCACCAAACTGTGCATTATTTATAGTGAAGTAGTGATGCTATTTAAATAGCATTAAATACAAAGAAGAAGCAGGAAGTAAAATATTATCCAGATAACTGTTGGTTTGTTGTGTCTTGTGAGTCTCGTTGTTTATATAAAATGCCTTAAGCATTATTTAAAGCAGTGGTTAGCTAGACTTTATGAACTGGGCCCTGACAGTCTTATTCAGATTATTAAGCTACTGATGCTGATATATTATATTAATCTTTTCCCCGTGGTATAGAAATGAGAAGAGAGATTTCCACAGCAGCAGTTTTAAATCCTCAGAAGCTCAGACTGTACTGACAGTGTATCCCAATGTGGGTGTGGCAGAATCATCCATCATTATTACTGTTATACGTTTTTATTATTTGTTGTTGCAGGCATCATAAATGCTTTTATAACAAGCCATGAAACAGGGATAACCAACAATTTGTCCTGCTGTAAAAAATACAGGATGAGGCAAATGTTACAAACACCAAGACATGAAGCATGAAGCCCTTTTTTCTTCTCCAAGTCCATTATTTCAGTTTATTATAATATATTATTCCTTCACTTCTCCCAAATTGAATAATATAAAAACTGTAAGCATTTTATTTATAGCAGACTAGGTCATGGTTTATCTTAAATGCACCAATCTACGTTCCACCAGTCCATCAGTTCGTCAGTAAAAAACTGGTTCTGGTTTGCCGCTTCCTCTCTCCACTGTAAGCTTTAAAGAATGAAAAAGGTGTGGCTCTTGGCCCAAAGCTGTTGATCTGTCAGTACTGTGGTTTGGTAGAGCTAGAAGAGCAGTTTTGTGACTTTAACACCCAGGTTTCAGTGTAACCAACAGGCAGAAGTGAAGAAAGTAAGCAAAATAAGCATCAAAGGCATTAAAAATCTGAATTAGACACTTACTCTTAGTCCTAAATAAATCGTTAAGCATCTACGTGGCAGCTTATATCAGCACTGTATTTATTATAATGATGTTGTCGTGTGGTGTTTACCCTGGAGACAAATCCCAAGACTGGCCTTATTTACTCTGTATATTTTCTGTATGGCTGTTTCTTTACTGGGACCCTGTGACTGAGCTGTTCAGATAAGGCTCATGTTTAATAACAGGGTGTTTAATCAGTCCTCAGTAACTGTGATAATCACACTGATGTGCATAATAAAGTTTTTTATTTTTATATACTCACACTAAGAAGACAAGACTAACACTAGTTGTTATGTAAATCCACAAGTTGCATATGTAAAAGGTGAAAGGTGAGGAATAATTGCATTTCCCTTTTATAACTATCAAATTATTCTGATCTCACAGTATCCTGGTGTAATTAAAACATTTCATTTTATTTATTATTGAGGGTTTTTGATAAACACTTTTTATATACATTATTATACATTATTAAACAAAGTTATTTACACAAATGTACATTTCATGAATGTTTTGTTCTCCTTGTTACTTAACATTTCTCTTCAGTGATACAATACCTGGACAGTCTTTTTGTTTTGATTAAATGTACTGATTAAAAATGTACCTTTTCGGCCAAGTTTTTGTTCTGAGGGTTTGTAAAAACTGTGCTAAAGAGGAATTGAACAGTTCTTCATGTGATTGATCCTTTTTTAGACTTATTTATTTATTAGGATTTTAACATCATGTTTTACACTTTGGTTACATTTATGACAGAAATGATAGTTACTCATTACACAAGATTCATCACTTCAGAAGGTTATATTGAACACAGTCATGGACAATTTTGTATCTCCAATTCACCTCACTTGCACGTTTTTGGACTGTGGGAGGAAACCAGAGCTCCCGGAGGAAACCCACGCAGACACGGGGAGAACATGCAAACTCCACACAGAAAGGGGATGGAACCCAGGATCTTCTTGCTGTGAGGCGACAGTGCTACCCACTTAGCCACCGTGCCGCCCTTCGACTTCATTAACAAATATATATGTGCGCCTTTTATAAGAAATATTTACTCAACATATTTACTCAAAATTCAAAATTGAAAGCGTAGTATTTAAATGATTAAATACCCCTTCTGCCCCCTGCACTCACTAACTTTGGATCCTGCATAAACATCTCAGGATCCTGGATTTAGCAGATGCTTTTATCCAAAGTGACTTACAGTACTGTGACAGTATACAATCTGAGCAATTGAGGGTTAAGGGCCTTGCTCAAGGGCCCAACAGCAGCAGCCTTGCAGTGGTGGGGCTTGAACCAGCAAGCTTTTGATTACTAGTCCACTACCTTAACCGCTGGGCTACAACTGCCTACACTTCAGGATAGACAAACATTTACACAAAAGTTTACCTATATTAAATCTGTACTTTATTAATTTAATGTAGCCTATTATCAATGGGTGTAGTTGAAACACATAAACACAAAAAACAGAAGAGGTGTTCACATACTTTTGACCATATATATAGAAGGTTTACATTCTAACAACTAGGTCTTGTGTTTTTTTTGTTTTTTACATCTTATTATACCTTTTCAGAAATGCTGACATGAACCATTTATGACTGGCATGTGTTTCCATTCACTGATAATTGACTGCAGCGTCCATCCCATGACCAACTCTGCCAGGTCATCTGTTTCCCAAATCTGATTAGGAACAGAATCGCTATTCATGCAGATAGTGGGGTTTTAAACTGACAACCCAAACTGAAGTCAGCTCATAGGACTCACTCCTCCCACAGACGTCTGTGCAGAATAAAACTGTCAGGCTGGAACTTTAACCAGGTTTGGTGGAGTGTTGCTATATGGAGAGCAAGTATGAAAGCTCAGGGTGTTCTGCTTCTGGTCCTGCTGGTTGTCGTAGCACTGCAATGTGAGTTTTATTGATCATTTAAAATTATTTCATGCCTGGCCTTTTATAATCATGTGTAGAAGTACATGATGGTATTTATAGTAGTTGTATTTTATGTTATTGAAGGTAAAGTGACTGATGCCATGTCGTTCCCGTGGAGCTGTGCTGCCCTTAATGGAGTCTGTCGACAAGGAGCGTGTCAGCCGTCGGAGATGTACTTTGGACCATTCGGCTGTGGGAAAGGATCTTTGTAAGTATAAATATCAGAGTCTTAAAGCTGTTATGTGCAGCTTTTGGGTATTTAATTTCAACCAAAATTAGTTACTATATCCAGGATCAGTAATCATTCATGATACAGTCAAGTGGTAATAAGTAATATTGGGGCATCATGTCAGCTCTGGTTATTCATTAATAATTTAAAGAGAGCGTGGATGGCACAGTAGTCTATTATTCTAAACTATCTCAGGGGTTCTACTGCCCGTGCAGACATGGTTGCCTATGTCTGAGGGAAATGGCTGAAGCCCTGCATTTGACTGGTGCCCTCTCCAGGGTATACCTGCTTTGCACCCAGTATTTCCCAATGTGACCCTGACCAGGATAAAGCTGTTAATGGAAATAAAATAAAAAGAAATTTCAAGAGGCCTTTCACAATATCATTTTATTTTTAATTAAAGTGTTACATGCAGCAGCTTTTATTCCATTTGTCATATCATTTTACATTTTGTGGTGGGTAACCTGGGTATCGATTTATTGATTTACTCATTTAACCTCAGTGGGCGGCACGGTGGCTCAGTGGGTAGCACTGTGGCCTCACAGCAAGAATGTCCTGGGTTCAATTCCCAGGTGGAGCAGTCCGGGTCCTTTCTGTGTGGAGTTTGCATGTTCTCCCCGTGTCTGTGTGGGTTTCCTCCGGGAGCTCTGGTTTCCTCCCACAGTCCAAATACATGCAAGTGATGTGAATTAGAAGAGCAACTGGATTTACTCCTCAACTTCAAGATAAAATTGCTTCTGTAAATGGGTTTGGGTGGGTGATTGTGTTGTAAAATAAATGTAAA